>NC_139579.1:6474653-6652153 GCF_946808225.1 Silurus aristotelis
TGTTATAGAGCTCTGACCTCAACGCTATTGAACACCTTTGGGATGAACTTGAACGCTGACTGCACCCCGGACCTCCTCACCTACACCTACATATCTTGATGTTTAATGAGCACAAATCTCCACAAACACACTCTAAAACCTAGTGGAACATCTGCCCTGAAGAATGGAGGTTGTTATAACAGCGAATAGGGACTAAATGTGAATTGTTCAAGAAGCACATAGGAAGCTTATGGTTAGGTGTCCACAAAGTTTGTCTATATAGTGTATATACATAAAAAACAAAAAAACAACTAAGATGCTTAAGGTTTTAATTTGGGATTTAGTGTTGGTCTGTACAGGACACGCTACAGAAATGAAGATGATGATGAAGTGAGATGGAGATGATTATATTTATATATATAGCCTTTGATTTCTATCCTGAGAATAGTTACAAGTGTACAGCTGTGTGTATTAAACACTGGGGATGGCGTCTGTGATTACAACAATGGAGCAGTGGTGTATGTGCATGTGTGTGCGTTCGTCTGTGTGTGTGTGTGTGTGTGTGTGTGTGTGTGTGTGTGTGTGTGTGTGTGTGTGTGTGTGTGTGTGTGTGTGTGTGAGATCAGAGCAGTTTGTGGTTGAGCGATCAAGTGACTGATTCAAAAATAGATCCAAGGTTCTGCAAGATCTGCTACACCATTACATAATCTAATCTTCTCTTCTCTTCTCTTCTCTTCTCTTCTCTTCTCTTCTCTTCTCTTCTCTTCTCTTCTCTTCTCTTCTCTTCTCTTCTCTTCTCTTCTCCATCAGCTGTGATCTAAATCACTGCTCAGATGAAGGAGGTATAATAATGGGATGATTTGGAAACCTGTTTGCTCCCTGGACATTTTCACTACTCTTGTCTTTTTTTACCACTAGTTTGGGTCTTCTTTCTATCCCTCTGCTTTCGTTTCCACTGCACTCCTCTCTCCAAATCCCTCAGCCTTTTAATCTGGCCTAGACTTTAATCCTGATTAGTGTACGAGTCTGCTTAATCTCAGCACTCTCCTAAATCTCCGGGGGTTGGAGGTGTGTGTGTGAAAGAGCGAGAGAGAGAAAAGGAGGAGGAGAGGAAAGGAAGTAGAAAGAGGGGGACTAAAGAAGGAGGGAAGAGGAGGAATAAGGAGAGAGTAAATGAAAAAGAGAGAGAAGGAGAGAAGAATAGATAGAAGGAGAGAGAGAGAGGGAAGAAGAGAAGGAGGAAGGAAAAAATTAAGAATAAGAGAGTGTAAAGTAGGAGAGAGAGAGAGAGAGAGAGAGAGAGAGAGAGAGAGAGAGAGAGAGAGAGAGAGAAAGAAAGCGTGATCACCTGTATCATTGACTTTCTTGTGATAGATCTGCCATTTTACTCAGTTCATCTTTTTTTAATCGTGCCTTCATGTGGTTCTTCATTTGAGTAGGAAACTTGTTTTTAAACTTTTTTTTATGTTTTATTTGCCATTTATTTATTTTTTTATTTATTTATTTATTTATTTATTAATCTCCTGGAAATATTTGCATTTCCTGCCTTTGCAATTTGGCAGTGCAACTGTGCAATTATTTTTCATGCCAGTTAAAGCGCATAAAAACGGAGTGATAAGGAAGGAGAGATCAAGAGAAAGAAGGAGAGAGAGATGAAGAGAGAGGGAGACAGAGGGAGAAATGGAAAAGAGAGGGAACCAGGGAGAGATGGAGAGATAGGGGGAAGGAGATAGATGGAGACAAAGAGAGAAAAAGCAGTAGAGAATAAAAGAGAGAGAGAGGGAAGGAGAGAGATGGAGAGAAAGAGAGAGAAAGAGGGAGAGATCGAAAGAGAGAGAGAGAAGTGGGAAGAGATAGAGAGAAAAAGAGGGAAAAATAGAGACGACAGAGACGGAAGGATGAAGAGATGGAGAAAGAGAGAAGGAAAGAGGGAGCAATGGAAAAGAGAGAAAATCAGGAAGAGATGGAGAGAGAGAGAGAGAGAAGGAGTGAGAGATCAAGAGAGAGACAGAGGGAGAGATAGAAAAGAAAAATAAGCAGGAAGCATTGAAGAGAAGGAACAGGAGTGAAAGATCAAAAGAGAGACAGTAGAAGAGATAAGTGAGAGGGAGAAAAAGGAGAGATGGAGGGAAATATGGAGAAAGGTAGGAAGGAAGGAAGGAATAGAGAGAGAGAGAGAGAGAGAGAGAGAGAGAGAGAGAGAGAGAGAGAGAGGGAGAGAGAGAGAGAGATGGAAGGAGGGAGAGATGAAGAGAGAGTAAACGAAGGAGTGTGATTAAGTGGGTGAGAAACAGATACGCATTTGGGTAAAAAGATTATTTTAAGCAAAGTGATGCAAAAAAACACACACACACACACACACACACACACACACACACACACACACACACACACACGTTTTAAATAAGGTTTTTGACGTGAATTTTGTGTGTTTGTTTCAGATGAATCGACCCATTCAGGTGAAGCCAGCAGACAGCGAGGGCCGTGGAGGTGAGACACACACACACACACACACACACACACACACACACACACACACACACACACACACACACACACACACACACACACATACACCACGCATTTTTTTCTTCTCTCTCTTTTTGTTTCTCTCTTTTTTGCAGTTAATTTATTCTTCTCTTCTCACTTCCTCTCCTTTCCTTCTCTTCTGTTATTTTCCTCCTCTCATTTTTATTTCCTTCTCTCTTTTTCCCTCACAGTTTTTTTACATTACTCTTTTCTCTTTTCGTCCATGCGTCACTACTTTATTCTTTCTTTTTTTATCTAATTGTTCCATTTATAATTTATATTATTTAATTATCTCATCTCTTTTTCTCTCATCTTTTTTCCTCTGGTATCTCATTTATTTATTTTTTCCTTTTCTAATTTCCTTTTCTTTTTCTCATCTTCTCTATCTTCTATCTCCCCTTATTTCTCTTTTTCTCTTTATCTCTCTTTTTTCTTTTCTCTATCTAGTCTCATTTTTTATCTTCTTTCCTTTTTTTTTATCTTCTATTTCCTTTTTTTTCCTTTTTCATAATTTTCTTTATTGATCCTGTCTCTTTATTTCTTCTGTGATCTTTACCTTCAATCTATCTCATGTCTTGTTTCTTTCTAATCTCTTTTTTCCTCTTCTATCTCATCTTTTTCTCTCTCTCATTTATATTATTCTTTTCCTGTCCACATTAATTTCTCTACAGTACCCCTATTTCCTCTTGGTCATTCTTACCTTCTTCACATTATTCTATTTTTTTTGCTTTTTTTATATACATCTTTGTTTTAATTCATCTCTTCTTCTCTCATCCCATTTTCAATTTGCTTGTTTCTTCTGATGAATCCTCTCCTCTCCTCTCCTTTTCTCTCCTCTCCTCTCCTCTCCTCTCCTCTCCTCTCCTCTCCTTTCCTCTCCTCTCCTCTCCTCTCCTCTCCTCTCCTCTCCTCTCCTCTCCTCTCCTCTCCTCTCTTCTCTTCTCTCTTCTCTTCTTATCTCCTCTCCTCTCCTTTCTCTTCTCTTCTTATCTCCTCTCCTCTCCTCTCTTCTCATCTCCTCTCCTCTCTCCTCTCTCTTCTCTTCTTATCTCATCTCCTCTCCTCTCCTCTCCTCTCCTCTCCTCTCCTCTCTCCATTCCTCTCCTCTCTTCTCCTCTCACCATTCCTCTCCTCTTCTCTCCTCCCATCTCCATTTCTCTCCTCTCCTATCAGCTCATCTCCTCTCCTCTCCCCTCTCCTCTCTTTTTCTTTTTCTCCCTTTCTCTCCTCTTCTCTCCTCTCCTCTCCTCTCCTTTCCTCTCCTTTCCTCTCTTCATTCCTCTCCTCTCCTCTCCTTTCTCCATTCCTCTCCTCTTCTCTCCTCTCTCCATTCCTCTCCTCTCCTCTTCTCTCCTCTCCTCTCTCTATTCCTCTCCTCTCCTCTCCTCTCCTCTCCTCTCTCCATTCCTCTCCTCTCCTCCCATCTCCATTTCTCTCCTCTCCTCTCCTCTCCTCTCCTCTCCTCTCCTCTCCTCTCCTCTCCTCTCCTCTCCTCTCCTCTCCTCTCTCCATTCCTCTCCTCTCCTCCCATCTCCATTTCTCTCCTCTCCTCTCCTCTCCTCTCCTCTCCTCTCCTCTCCTCTCCTCTCCTCTCCTCTCCTCCTGTTTGTTTTGAAACGATTTCCAGACAGAAAAGGTTGTATTCATTTGAATTGGTATTAAATAAATGAAAACAAGTCCAGCTGAATGTCACCCACAAGGTCAAGGATTCCTCTCGCTCTTAGGAACACGTGTATCCTTCTGAGATATTAAAACATGACCACACATACACATACACTCATGTACACACACGTACACAATTACACCACTGCCTTCACCCGAATATTTCATTTATTTTAGCATATGTGAGGATCCTGGATATAATCTGTACACGGATATAAAAAACAAACAAACAAATCATGTTTACGTGAGATCTCAAGAAACAAGTCCCTGAGCAATCTCTAATTAATGCTGCTCTACTGACTGTCAGTGACATCACGGAAAACCATGTTTCCTCTTCCCCAGCAGAATCAGGGATGTTTCCATTTGCACATAAACACATAGACATGGCGTAGACAGCAGGCGCCCTCTTGTGGACGAAACCAGCAGTTCAACTCATTCTTAATCATTTCAATTCAAATTAAATGAATTTTATTTAATTTTATATTTATTAAAAGTATATCCCTAACCTAATAATTACAGGATATACTATATAGCCAAATGTTTGTTTAGATTGGGATGTGTGTTTTGAACAACCATTCCATATTTAGTTATGTTTTAAAACCTCCACTATTCTGGAAAGATGTTCTACTAGATTTTTGTTGTGGAGATTTGTGCTCATTCAGCTAGCAAGGGTGTAAAGTCAGCGTTCTGATGCATCCCAAAGGTGTTCAGTAGGGTTGAGATCAGAGCTCTATAGAAGGCCACACAAGATCTTCTATTCCAAACCATATCTTTATAGAGCTTGCTTGTGCACTCTTTGTCATACTGGAACAGGTTTGGGTCTCCTAGTTTAAGTAAAGGGAAATTAAAAAGCTATATTTAGAGAAGAACCATATATAGCTGGAAAAGTCAGGTGTCCCAATACTTTTTGTGAATAAATTGCGTGTGTAATACTCATAATGACGTACCTCGGTGCTTCCAGACAGGAAGTTGTTTGTGGGAATGCTGGGGAAGCAGCAGTCCGACGCAGACGTGAGGAAGATGTTTGAGCCGTTCGGCAGTATAGAGGAGTGCACTGTGCTCCGAGGACCAGACGGAGCCAGCAAAGGTGAGCATCGTCATGCTCGTGTACATTTCAAAAAAATTCGAGAGATGCTACGTAGAAACATATACTTCACACTAAACAGCCAGCATGAATAAATAATCCAATCGAACTGAATACAGCCCAGATTGGACAACTTTAGGGCGTGGCCTAATATTCGAATGAGCTTAATTTGACATCTATATTGTGTAATATGTTCCTCTTAGTGCACCAGTCTATGAATAGAATGATTATAATGAGTCAAACACTGATTGATATCTATTTAAATGATCATGAGCCCAATACCTTCTTTTCAACTAAAGAAAATGTTACCACGAGTGTTGTGGCGTGATTTCTTCCATCATTTCTTCCTCTCTAAATCTTCTGCTTGCTGTTGAACTGACGCTGAACTGTATGATGGCGATCAGAAGATACACCAAGCTCTTATGATTTCGAGATATTTGACTTTGAAATGTAGTGAAGTTTAAGTAAAAGTCTCCCCAAATGGAAACACTTCAGTAAAGTACAGATACACAAAAAAGCTACTTAAGTACAGTAACGGATTACATTTACTTCCTTACTGAATATATCTGTCTGATTATTGATATGAAGCGAATCTCGTTTTCTGTTCGTGTTGGAAGCGGCCGTGCCGATTTCCGTCTTTTTCCCACTAATCAGAGGATTTAATTTACGAGTTACGATCTATAGACGAATGCGGCGTTAGAACAAAGACTTCCAAAACCCGTGAGTGATTTAGCGGTTGGTTAAACACCGGCATATATTGTGTGTATTGTTCGCTTCATTAGCCTTGTCAATCCAGTGCTAAGCTAAAATAAAAAACCTGCACTTTTAAATGGTTCATTTTCATTGTCTGATCAATAGGTTCCCCCTGACCTCTGACCCGGTTATACTCTTTGCTTCGTCTCAATTTACTGAATAGACTCTTGGACTGAGCTTAGCTGTGCAGTATCCTGTTTTTAGGATTATTTATTTATTATTTATTTATAAGTGCTAACAAGTGGCATGCTGTACGTTGAAATGAAATTTCAATTTTAAATGGTAAGGAAAACATTATTGCTATGCAAAATAATTGTGTATTGCAGAAGCCGTTATGTTGTGCAGCACTATATTTATATTAGGTGTATACAGTGAATATATTCGATTTATTTCTCCCAGAAGATCCACTTCAGCATTAGAGCAGACATCAGTTGTACAATGACGTCCAGACGAGGTTGAATTGAGTTTTTTTCAAGTCTGAAAATAAATAAATAAATAAATAAATAAAATACATGAGTCACATTAACCAAATGCCATTTATACAGCGGAGCAATTGAGGTTCTTGCTCAAAGGACCAGCAGCTTTGTAGTGATGGGATTTAAACTCACCACCTTCCAATCAGTCCAATCTCCTGACCTGCCACTTCCCTTAATAGACTTCTGAAAGACACTTCGAGGTCTATTTGTTGTCTTAAACTCGCGTGTTAAAAACAACCACTATATTATATAAGTAATATCTTCCATTGAGTGGATAATGACAAAATGCAAGCACTGTATTTGAACAAGTTCTGGATATTACAGGGGTTTTTACACATGCGATGACCAGGAAAAGAGGGAAAAATAAGAAAATTCAGTTTATAATGTCAGTAGCATGTAAGAATATCATTCCATTTCCTGTTCCAGTATTATAGAGTGTGTCTTTTTTTTTTTTTTTTGCATCATACTAGAGGTTTTGTCTGGGGAGGTGGTAGTTTAGTGGTTAGGGCATTCGACTTCAGCTCCGAAGGTCATGAGTTCACACCGAGTTGCCACTTCAGGGCCCCTGAGCAAGGCCCTTAACCCCATATATGTTTAGTTGTATAAATGTGATAATTGTAAGTCGCTCTGAATAATGTCGTCTGCCAAATGCCGTAAATGTAAATGTCTGTTTGCAGGTTGCGCTTTTGTGAAATACCAGAGCAATGCCGAGGCTCAAGCGGCCATTAATGCTCTTCACGGCAGCCGCACTCTACCGGTCAGTGTCACCATCTTCCACTCTTTTTCTTTTTTTTTTCTTACTCTCTCTCTCTCTCTCTCTCTCTCTCTCTCTCTCTCTCTCACACACACACACACACACACACACACACACACACACACACACACACACACACACACACACACACACACACATACAGAGACAAACCTGGACACAGACAGCTATTAAATCTACTTTATTTAACTTTATAAATATAGAAACCAAAATGTTATACAGGTGCATCTCAATTAATAAGTGGATTTATTTTAGTAATTTAATACAAAAAATGAAACTCGTATATTATATAGAGTCATCACACACAGACTGATATATTTCAAGTGTTTATTTAATTACATTTTGATGATTTTGGCGCACAGCTAATGAAAACCCAAAATTCAGTATCTCCGAGAATTTGAACATTGTGAAAAAGTTGAATATTGGAGACTCGTGGTGTCTCACTCTAATCTGTCTGACTTGTCAACTGTCATCTGTCAACTGTCTGACATGACAGTTGTCCAGAAGATGGTCGTTGACACCCTGCACATGGAGGGTAAGACACAAGAGTTCACAGAGTGCTGTATCACATTAATAGAAAGTTGAATGGAAGAAAAAAAATGTGGGAGAAAAAGGTGAAACGAAGCCCTTTTAAGAATTTGGGGAGATTCACAATAAGTGGATGCAGCTGGAATCAGTGTTTCAAGAGCCTCCACACACAGACGTATCCATGGGCGGCAACTGATGCATTATTTGTGTCAAGCCACTCCTACACCAGAGACAACGTCTGAGGTGTCTCACCTGGGCAAAGGACAAAAATCCATCCCACCTCAGCAGTGCCACAGACTGATCACCTCCATGCCACGCTGAATCGAGGCAGTAATTAAAGCAAAAGGAGCCTTTACAAAGTATTGAGTACATATACAGTAAATGAACATACTTTCCAGAAGGCCAACAATTTACTAAAAATGTTTTTTTGATCGGTCTTATGAAGTATTCTAATTTTTCGAGAATTTCTGAATTTTTGTTTATTGTGAGCCAAAATCATCAAAATTTAATTTAACAACAATAAAAGAAATAAACTCTTGACATATATCAGTCTGTGTGTGACGAATCTATATAATATACAAGTTTCACTTTTTGTATTGAATTACTAAAGAAAATAAACTTTTTAATGATATTCTAATTTATTGAGATGCACCTGTACAAGGAAACACTTATTGGGGACAAAAAAACAGAATAAAAACAAACAAAAAAAATGAAAGAGTAAAACAGGATGCAGTATACAATTATGTTGCAATTGTAAATATGACAAAAAACAGTGTTTCTTGTATAAGGTTTGTTAAATTGATGTCAAAGACACAGAGATGTTTGGTATGTTCAGGATTCCTCCCCAGTGAAACCTACTGTTCCACCTCAACAAACTACAGAAGACCATTGTGAGAACAGACTTTAAGACACTGTAGAATGAACTCATTGTTTTTGCTTCACACCCTTTCTCTTTTCTTCTGAGCACAGCTGTCTCGATGCGCACACAAGTGTTTTTTTCATTTGTATTGTTCATAACGCTTCATAATTCAATGCTTGGTGTACAATAAAAAAATATTTATTTCATCAATGAAATCGTACGAAAGCAGTTTGGGTATAAAGCGGAATATATTACAGTAATGGTTACGGGAATTGTGGAGCTGTGTCATATTTTATCATTTGTGTCTCGTGCATATAGACATCCTGTGTTACTAAATTTACTGATGCAACTTCCTCTCGGAGCAGAACGTGCTGATGATTTCCTTTTCTATCTTTCTGTCTCTCCAGGGAGCCTCTTCCAGTCTGGTGGTGAAGTTTGCAGATACGGAGAAGGAGCGAGGAATCAGACGCATGCAGCAGGTTGCATCTCAGCTGGGTGTCATCAGCCCCATGAGCCTCCATCTGGGGGCTTACAACGCTTACACACAGGCAGTGAGTACTAACCTACTACTGCACTAAACCCTTACAGTGTTAACACAGGCAGTGAGTACTAACCTACTAATGTTCTAAAACCTAAACCCTTACACTGCTCACACAGGCAGTGAGTACTAACCTACTACTGCACTAAACCCTAAACCCTTACAATGCTTACACAGGCAGTGAGTACTAACCTACTACTGCACTAAACCCTAAACCCTTACAATGCTCACACAGGCAGTGAGTACTAACCTACTACTGCACTAAACCCTTACAATGCTCACACAGGCAGTGAGTACTAACCTACTACTGCACTAAACCCTTACAGTGTTAACACAGGCAGTGAGTACTAACCTACTACTGCACTAAACCCTAAACCCTTACAATGCTTACACAGGCAGTGAGTACTAACCTACTACTGCACTAAACCCTAAACCCTTACAATGCTCACACAGGCAGTGAGTACTAACCTACTACTGCACTAAACCCTAAACCCTTACAATGCTCACACAGGCAGTGAGTACTAACCTACTACTGCACTAAACCCTTACAATGCTCACACAGGCAGTGAGTTCTAACCTACTAATGTTCTAAAACCTAAACCCTTACAATGCTCACACAGGCAGTGAGTTCTAACCTACTAATGTTCTAAAACCTAAACCCTTACAATGCTCACACAGGCAGTGAGTTCTAACCTACTAATGTTCTAAAACCTAAACCCTTACAATGCTCACACAGGCAGTGAGTTCTAACCTACTACTGCAATAAACCCTAAACCCTTACAATGCTCACACAGGCAGTGAGTTCTAACCTACTACTGCAATAAACCCTAAACCCTTACAATGCTCACACAGGCAGTGAGTTCTAACCTACTACTGCAATAAACCCTAAACCCTTACAATGCTCACACAGGCAGTGAGTTCTAACCTACTACTGCAATAAACCCTAAACTCTTACACTGCTCAAACACAGGTAGTGAGTACTCAGATGACTGGAGTAATGAACCCATGTTTTAATTTCTTCAGCTGGTCCAGCAGCAGGCTTTGGTAGCTCAGTCTGCCTACCTGTCTCCTGTGGCAACGGTTGCTGCAGTGCAGATGCAACAGTTGGCTGCTCTTAATCCAAGCAGCATCATAGCGACACCCATTGCATCAATCACCCCATCCTCAGGTGACTATACCTATTTAACACCTCAGAATCATGTCTACCAAAGCCCTGATGAGGATATCATCAGCATAAAAAGTGTGGGTTATTTTTATGATAAAGGTGCGAGCACGCCCCCAGCTATTGCTGCCACACCAGTGCCTACTCTGCCTCCACCAATTGCAGTCAACAGTTACTCGGCTTTGCCTGCCCCACCCAGCGGGCAATCAGCCTCTGAAGCACTGTACACCAACGGTGTCCATCAGTATCAAGGTGAAGCACCGCTTACTGTCTCAGGCAGATCTTTGTTTTTGTTGCTATTCTGAGCTCTCCCTAAATCTCTCCTAATTCACTTTTTCCTTTTTGGTTTCTTCTTGTTTTTGTTTTTTTGTATCTCTTGCAGCTCAGAGTCCTGCACTGGATCCTCTTCAGCAGGCTTACACTGGAATGCAGCATTACACTGGTAAGGCATCCTGGCTTTGTACACTTTCCTTCACTTTGTAACCCTTCATTGTCTCAATTAGGGTTAGGGTTAAAATTTTGGGAATTTTCAAGACTAGAAACTTTTCATCGGAGTTAACAATATATAGGAATTAACGGGAATATATGGGAATTAACGAAAATGTATGGGAATAAACCAGAACCTTACTAAATTGAAGGTTATCCCCTAACAGGGAGCTTAAATGTAGTTGAAAAACTTGGTAAAAACATCCAGATTTAATGGAATCTCAGTAAAATTTTTATTCTGCACTTTTATCAGTCACATGCACATTGTACGCTTACTGCACGGCTACTGAGGCCACGCCCCCTACATGCACTGTGCATTCCTTCTTAACATAACACACATCAGGTCTTGAATCCTGCACACGAAATAATGTTTAAAAAAATGTCCATCTTCTATTCATCTTGAATTTGTGTAAATTGCATAAATATTACATGCATTTATGGTTAAAACGTCCTTGTGCTGTGTGTAAGCTACTGTGTAACAAAATTATACTAAATCAAAAAGGTCATTTTTAAAATCAGTATTAGTTTGCATGCATGTCATCGTATGACCAAACAAAATATTATATTTATATATGTGTATGATACGGTTTATATAAACTTCCCCAAATTTCTAATACATTTTCATAAATTCCAAATAAGTTTCCAACTATTAAAAACATTCCCCAGATTAAGTTTCTGAAAAATGACAGTCAATTTTTCTCCCCTTCGCAACCCTTGTCTAAGTATGTTTTATATAAATCATGATAAAAGGCAAACCTTAAAAACATTTATTTTCCTAAACGTTTCATGTATTCTTAGAATATTTTCACAGATCAGCCATAACATAAATACCACCTGTGAAATATTGTATTGGTCTCCATTATGCAACCAAAACAGCTATGATTCATTAAAACATGGACTCTACAAGAAAGTGTGCTGGAGGATCTGGCACCAAGATGTTTGAAGCAGATCCTTTAAGTCTTTGAGATCTGGGAAATTTGGAATCTAAGTCAACAGCTTAAAACCCTTGAACACTCTTGTACCAGAAACTATTTTTACAGTGTAGCAGGGGGCATTAAAGTGCTGAAAGAGGCCACTGTCATTAGGGAGTACTGCTACCATTAATGCTTGAACTTGGTCTATAGCACGGTGTTAGTAGGTGTCAAAGTAACATCCACTTGAATGTCAGGACCATGGTTTTCCAGCAGAACATTGCCCAGAGCTTCTCTCTACCTCTGCCAGCTTGACTTCTTCCAATAGTGGATCTTGGTACTCACTATCCACATGATATAAAAAAGAAAATATGATTCATCAGACCACCTTCTTCCAATGCTTCATGCTCCAGTTTAATGCTTATGTTTTCATTGTAGCAGCTTCTGAGGGTATACAGGGGTCAGCATGGCCTTGCATTCAATTCCTATTCACATCAGTGAGCTATTGAAGCCCATTGCCCTTTTGCTGCTTCAGTGGCTGGTTGACCCTTTTTGGATGTTCTTTGTTAGGTACTAGATACTGCATACCAGGAAACCTCCATTAAACCTGCAGTTTTGGGGATGTCTTTCATCCATCATTGTCAAAAATCACTCAAATTCTTACACTTGCCCATTTTTCCTGCTTTCCACACATCAACATTGAGATCCAACTGTTTGCTTGGTGTATAATATATCCACCCGCTTGGCAGGAACCAATATAATACAAAAATACCACATGAGTCACCTGTGAGTGGTTTGAATGTTATGGCTGATCAGTGTGTTCAACTAGGATTTTAAAAGCCAATGTTTTTGGCTCCACAAGTACTCCATATTCATATCTAATGCTTCCTGTCCACAGCCACATATCCTGCTGCTTACAGTTTGGTTGGTCAGCCATTTCCCCATCAGCCAACGCTAGTTGCTCAGCAAACCCAACAGCCTCAGCAGCTGCAGCAGCGAGAAGGTAATAATTACTTTCTGTTCCATTACCCATCGAGACCACAAACCTTTTCTCACAGAAAGGAGCATTTTCTCATCCATGACATCGAATTGAAATATATTTGCAGAACGTTCATGTTAATAATCACTTCAATATCAAACCTGTTCCTTTTTCCCCTTCGTGTTTTCCTCTTCAGGTCCAGAGGGATGTAATATCTTTATTTATCACCTGCCACAGGAGTTCACCGACTCCGAGATGCTGCAAATGTTTCTGCCGTTCGGCAACGTCATCTCAGCCAAGGTTTTCGTCGACCGAGCAACCAATCAGAGCAAATGCTTTGGTAGGTTGAGAGGAAAATAAAGAGGGAGTATCTTTAGAAGGAATAACAAACACTCTTCAAAACAGTGGGCGGTGCAGACATAATGGAGCTCCTGTGTGTTTAAGAGGATTGTATAGGATTTGTGTTCTCCGGCTCATGCCTTTTGTGCTGCACTTGTTTTGTTGGTTTCAGGTTTTGTAAGCTTCGACAACCCCGCCAGCGCCCAGACTGCCATCCAGGCCATGAATGGATTTCAAATTGGCATGAAAAGACTGAAAGTGCAGCTGAAAAGGCCCAAAGATGCCAACCGCCCATACTAACATGGCCAGGTGAGAGAAAGAGAGAGAAAAAAGGAAGGGAATAGAAAGAACAAAGGTAGTATATATGATTATAGATCAGAAATAGTTTAACTTAATGAAAGAGTGGTACATTGAATATGCATACGGTGTAAAGCCGGCTCGTGGCCTAAACGATGAGTTAATTTCAACTTAAACGTATGACGATGAGGAACAGGTTCACAAAGCAGTCCTAGATTGATGATTAGATGATGATCTGTTTGAAGAATGTATTAAGAACTATATATAATGTGTTGTAGACATGTTTGAAGAAATGCTATGAAGTGAACAAGAGTCGAACGACAATAATCAGTTGATTAATTTTTACTTTTCATTTATTTTTTTTGTTTTTGTGCTGTGTCATCGCTCATTCTCCTGAAATCAATCAAACAATCAAACAAACAAAAAACCTCATCCCCACCCAAGGCTGCCCTGGCCAATCATAACTCGTGCGGAGACCACGTCGTTATGGCCGCGGTGGCCATAGCAAGCAATAAAGCTTCCCCCTTCCTGTCACAGCGTTTGTTGTAAGTTGATTGGCCTGTGTTGGTTGCTGTGGCGATATTCCTGCCTGTGATGGTTGCCGTTAGCAGTTTTGTTATTGTTTTATTTCCCCTCTCCTTTTCTTTTTTTTTTTTTCATTTTCTTTACTTTTTTTTTTCTTTTTTTTGGCCCTCTTGTCTTTTATCCTCCATGCTGAGAGTGCATGGCGGGTTACTGTGGTGAAAATGGAGTGTGTTTGGTGCGTTGTGCCTTTCTCTTTTATTCTTTCTTTTTTTTTCCCTTACTTTCTCTCTCTTTTTTTTTTGTACATACTGATCAATGACACTACACTTTAGGTTAATGTCCTTTAAATGTAATAAGCAAATGCAGCAAATTCAAAGTCATTTAAGTACCTTTTTTGAGCCATTTTGAATTGCCCTAGTGTTTGGGTGGCTTTTGTTTTTGATCAGTCTCCTCTGTGTTTTGTTTGGTCATGATTATCTCTTTACAGCTCCTCCCATTATGTAGTCTGGTGGTGTTTTAGTTATGCTTTTTTTTGTGACCATGGGGGATATAGTGTGTATTCGATGACAGAAAAGTTTGTGCTAGTGGGTATGGTGTTTTTGTCCAATGAGCGAGAGAATGAATTAAGTGTGTGTGTTTTTGTGTGTGTGTGTGTGTGTGTGTGTGTGTGTGTGTGTGTGTGTGTGTGTGTGTGTGTGTGTTCAGAAAGAGAAAAAGAGAGAATGCTGGAACAATTCATTCACTATCTCTCAAACCTCTTGCGTGAGGCTTGAGGTGACAGCATTGTGCTGATTGATGAGCAGCGTTTCCCTGTAGGAATTCTGGGTTTTGTAGTAAACAGAATACATATTTTTATCGATTAAATGAACAATGACATTTTATATATAAAATATTCATTTAAATTACAAAAGTATTGGGACACCTGAATTGTCCCAAAAGTTGGAGGCACACAATTGCGTGGGATCTTTTGTGTAGGGTGCAGTAGCATGAAATGTTCCCTTCACTTGAACTAGGAGACCCAAACCTGTTCCAACATGACACAAAATGCACAAAGCCAGCTTCATGAAGATATAGGGTACATGAGTTGGAGTGTAAGATCTTGTGTAGCCTGCTATGGAGATTTGACGTTAACTCTATTAAACACCATTTGGACAAATTGGAACACTGACTGCACCCCAGGCCTCCTAACCCTACACCAGCACCCTTGTGGTTAAGCACAAATCTCCACAAACACACTCCAAATCTTCTCAGAAGAGTGGAGGTTATCATAACAGGAAATTGGGACTAAATGTGGAATGGGATGTTCAAAAATCATCTACCAACCTCATAGTCAGGTGTCCACACACTTTTGTCCATATAGTGTAACCTGGAAACATTAGCTAATTGTAATATATATATATATATATATATATATATATATATATATATATATATATATATATATATATATATATATATGATAAAGCGCAGCCCAGAATTCCTATGGTGCATGTTGGAAATTTGTATGCCTGCCAGAAGCCTTTCCCACTGAGACACTAACACTTGAACACACATTTGACCATACACCCATTTAAATGGCTTACTATGTTAAATTGCATGGAAGTATGGTAAGCGTAAGATCACTGCTAAATGCTCCAGCACACGTCCCATGTGTCACCTGTGTCCTCAGATCCGGGAGTCATTTTGAACGATCTAACTCTTTCATTTCTTTTTTTTCTTTCACCCTCTTTCTATTCTAGGTCAAACAAAATAAAGAAGACTGAAGAACTTGGTTTTGGAGAAACAAACAAACAAACAAAACAAAAATGAAATGAAAATTTTAAAAAACATATTTTCCTCAGCTGTAAATTAATTATGGGACCAACTGATTCCTGAGACAGAAAATACCTGATACAAAGAACACTAAAAACAAAAATATATACATTTAACAGATTAACACTAACCCGCTGCACAAGACTTGGGTTAATAAATTATACATTTACAGCCTCGTCAGTATACAGCGTATGACCAATAACTGTTTATAGGCACATTCTTGTACAGCTAATAACCAGCTCTACACTATCCCTGCAATGTCACTCTCATTTAATGCACACTATTTAAAAGTGTGCGTGTGTGTGTGTGTGTGTGTTTGTGCGCGCGTGTGTGTGTGCATTTGGGAGTTAGGAGGGAAATGCTTTCAAAGCTCCATCTGGCCTTGAACTGAATCTGCACATAAAATGGGACCAACATCATTGTGTAACAGCTGCACGGCAAGGCCTTTTGTTTTGTGGATTTGTTTTTTTTCGCACACTGGTTTGTGCTTACTGCACACTATGGGGATCTACTCAGCACCAGTTATGTGTATATAGAAATTTATTTGGGCTACGTGAAGGCATATCAGCGGGGAGGGATAGAGGGAGGGACGTGGTGGGGGTTCATTCGGGTGGGATTTTTTTTCAATTATTTAAGCTCAAAAGCGCAGAGCATCATGGGTATGTTAGCTAGGGAAAAAGGACCGAAAAATTGACTGAATATTGTCCATCATGGTCAAGCAGTAGTTAGATTTTACATTTCCAGATAGAATGATTTGATGGGGGAAAAAATGTAATAAGAAAAGTGGAAAGCATTTTGAAAAAAAAAAACAAAAAAACAATTATTTGTATTTCACTGTATATATCATGGTTTGAAAAATTGAGGTTAAGATTATTATTATTATTATTATTATTATTATTATTATTATTATTATTATTATTATTATTATCTCCTTATCTAGTTTTTTTTAATCTTTTTTTTTTCAGCATTTAATTAACTTATTGATTTCCTGATTTCTTTTTTATTTTTATTATTGTTATTTATGAAGCTTTTATGGAGGTTTACTGGCACATGGTGTGTAGGAGTTAAATTATTTTTAGATCCTTTATTTACAGAATTACAATTGAGGAACAATCATTAATATTTATTTATTTTCTTCCGCCATTGTTTCCTAACCTGTCAATTACAAGAAAAAAAAAGAATAAAAGTTTTAAATAACTGGTTGTGTTTTGTTTTGTGTCCTATTCTGTGTGTGTGTCTGTGCAAAAGTATGATATTTCCCCCAGGGGATTATTGCATGAGCATATTTAATCATTGTTTGCATTTTTGTTACGCTTTGCCTGGCATTGACCTCGCTGTACTGTGTAGTGAAAGGAAGCGAAAAGATGGAATAACATGGTGAGATATGTGAGGGATGGATTGTTGGCTTGTCCGTGATGGAGAGCGTGTGTCTTTGTATTGCTATAAATAATGATTTTACTGGTTAACAATAAGTCTTCGATTTAGATTTATATTTATAGCATTTGGCAGACGCCCTTATCCAGAAAGAATTACAATTATCTCATTATTACAACTGAGCAGATGAGGGTTAAGGGCCTTGCTCAAGGGCCCAGCAGTGCCAGCTTGGTGGTGGGAGGATTTGAAATAATGACCAAATCCAATGCCTTAACCACTGAGGTACCACCTCCCTATTTTTGCAATGATTCTCCTTCCAGCACATTTTCCCCTTTCTGTATTGGACTACTGAAGCTCTGTTAGAGTGCTGACTTCTCTGAATGAGGTTCTTGTTACTGAGTTTGTCTGGACAGCCATCCTCCATTTCACAGTGATGGAGCAACCTGTGTTCCTGCAAACAATGAAGTCTTCAGAAATAGCTCTTGACCCTGACACAATTGACCGTGAAGATCTACAAAATGGACTTGGACTTCATGGTTTGTTTTTTGGCAGGACATGCACAGTTCATACACACAGGTGTGTACCTTATTTTATTCACAAATAAATTTGCCCCAGGTGGACTTCTGGATACTGCGGGATATTTATTATACGCAACATTGTCATGTATAACTGGAAAAAAAATCGAATCTAGATTGGTAAATTAAGTGAAACTCTGAGGGAAATTGCCTCAACTCTGAGTTCATTAAGTGACATCAAATCAACATTTACTTTTTTACATGTGGTATTTAGCAGAAGCTCTTATCCAGAGCGACTTACAGGTATCATATTCACCAAACTGAGCAGTTGAAGGTTTAGAGCAGGGGTCTCCAATCTTTTCCAGAAAGGGCCAGTGTGGGTGCAGGTTTTCATTCCAACCAATCAATGGTCACACCTGATAGTCATTTACAATGACGATCATTAGATTTGAACAGGTAGAATTTGGTGTGGACTCGCTTGGTTGGAATAAAAACCTGCACCCACACCGGCCCTTTCTGGAAAAGATTGGAGACCCCTGGTTTAGAGCCTTGCTCATGGACCAGCTTGGCGTTAATGGGATTAAATTCAAAACCCATCAGGGTCTAATATCTTAACCACTGGGTTCTCATAAACTAAACAACAAGATATTTTTTCATTCAACTAGTAGGGGACAACAATTTCAGCAAGTGACATCAAATCATCATGTCCGCTCACACCTTAAACAGCAACGCAGTGACATCACACTGTATCAGTGGCGGGTCGTCAGGGCCGACACGGCCGTCTCTTCTGGCCTAAACATTATCAGAACCACTGAATATGTTTAAAGATTCAATCTATCAGACAGGCTTCAAGTTTCAACTTCTGTTTCCTCCCCGTCTCCAAGTAAAATTCGGCGAGGAAACCCACATCTTTGATTCACCTATGGCTGCCGACGCTTTTCACAAACAACGCATTCTTGCACAAGACTAAAGACTGGCTTTAGCCGTAATAGGCTGCATTGTCTGCGAAGGTAAATAATAATATCAAAAGACTCAGGGCGATGAGGTCATCAAAACTCCAAGAAAAGACGGAATGTTTGTTTTTGTTTCTGTTTAATGACTTGCAGTTTAAGCGGCACAATGCATTACAATGACGCTATGCTGTACTCCGTGTATATATAATGGCTTGGGGTTCCTCAAGTAGTTTAAGTGGTAAAGACTGGATAACCAGGAGCCATGCGAGTTAAACAGGTTTCTGCGGCTTCTTTCAGTTGGGGAAACAAGCATAGGGAATATGTTGGGAAGTTTGGTTTTGTGTTACGTCTATCAAAAAATTGCTGAAGTTTTGTTTTATGTTATGTTTTCAGAAGAACTTAACGGTGTAATATCCTGAGATTTCTAGGGGTAATCCACTCATCTAAACGTCCTAAGGACCCTGTCCCTCAGGTAGTCATCTCACTAGATGCTGAAAAAGCGTTCAGAAGGGTTGAACTAAATAAATATTTATTCTCTGTGCTGGAAAGATTCAACTTTGGAACACATTTTCCCCTAAGGCATCGATTATTACAAATAAAGTAAGTTCGAAGTCTTTTCCCCTATCAAAGGGTATAAGATACGAGTGCCCTCCTAGCCCTTTTCTTTTTACTTTAGCAATTGAAGCCCTATACAATGCATTAAGACGCTCGCAGCATTTTACTGGCATTAACAGTAGGTGGATAGAACATAGAGTATCTTTATATGCCGATAATATGTTTTTGTAGCTTTCAGATCTGATCTTAGGTACTCCATAAGTAGTTCAGATACTAAATTAATTTGGAACATTCTCAGGCTATAAATAAAAATTTTTGTTTCCCCATAAACAATAAGGGCCTCCATATTTCGAAGAACGATACCCTTTCAGTTGTCTGCATCAGGTTTTTAATATTTAGGGATAAATATCACACAGAAGTTTCCCTAACCATTACAAAGAGAACTTTGCTTCTTTAATTGACAAGTTAGAACTAGATCTAAAAAAGATCTGTATTTTTTATCTTGCATGAAGAATTAATTGTGTAAAAATCAACATTTTACCAAGGCTCTTGTATTTGTTTCGATGCATCCCAGTGTTTCTACTGTACCCAAATCTGTTTTTCGGAATCTAGACAGTCTGATCTCATGGGTTATATAAGGTAGAAAAACACCTAGGATTTACTTTATTGGCTTCAGATCCCCAAAGACGTCAGAAGCAAATTCTTGTACTTCTTCATCCCTCCCTGCTTTAGCTTTATTCAAATTGTCATTATATACGCAATGCCCAGTCGTAGCAAAAGCCCTTGAGATTTGGTTACAATTCAGACAATGTTTTGGTTCCAAAGACTTTTTCATAGCCAGCCCTATATGCAAGAACCACCTATTGTTTTTAGGTCAACTGGACTCTTCAGGTCAACTGGAGTCTTCAGTAGCAACAGTCGGGTCTTGTCAAATTCAGTGTTTTTTTTATTGATAATGTTTTTGCCTCATTCTTAACTCTCTCTCTTTAAAATACAATCTGCCAAGATCTCATTGTTTAGATATTTTCATGTTCGTCATCTAATTCAAAACCATTGTTTTACGTATCCATCCATTCCTCCTAGCACTTTAATGTCAGGAAAATATATCAATCTGAACAAAATCCATGCAGAATGGACAAAAGATTTCGGAGTGGACATGTCAGAGGAAACCCTGAACAATGTACTACTTAGAATGAATGGAACATTTGTATACTTGCTTAGGCTTAATTCAGTTCAAGGTCTCCCACAGACTTTTACAGAAAGGTTAAAAGAGGAAATTTGCCTCATATGTTTTAGGTTTGCCCCAGACCGTTTGATTACTGGACGAATATATTAAAAATTCTGTCTGAGGCATATATTAAGCCTAGTTTTGAAATGGCAGTTTTTGGAGTACCTGAACAAGGCACAGTCATGTCTAGGAAATATCAAGACACTTGTGCCTTTGCATGTTCTTTGACTCAGAGAAGAATACTACTTGAAGTAAACCACCCTTAGTTTGCACTAGATTCTAATGCTGTTTTTGAAATTGGAGAAAATTTCATATTCTCTTAGAGGATCCACCAAACATTTTTATTTAGTATGGACTCCAATGATCTCATATTTTGAAAAAGGCGCAAGTCTTCCCCCAAACAAAAATGAATAGTGAAATTAATAGGCCTGTGCAAATTGTAACGCGTAATGCAGTCATACACAATGGACCAACAATGTTGTTAGGTACTTCCTCATCAATTGTATTGTCGAAACTTTGAGATTTTGTGTGTTTTTATGTGTTTGGAAAAGTTATGAAATTTTGATAAGCATTGTCAATTGTTTTTGTATGTAATACTTTCTTTCTTCAATTAAAGCATTCTAATAAAAATAAAAACTGAGTGTGTGTTCATATTTTTTTTCACGAAAATGTATTAAATTGTTCCCAATAGTCTATTCTCTTCAATTCGTATGTTTCTTTTGTTTACGCTTTTTCAAGCAGTGTGCAGTATATTATTGCTGTAGTTTTTATACAATGATATTTCATCTATCACGGGTCAAAGGAATCTTTCTTGAGGCCTTCAGAATCGGCATATCAATAAAACTGTTGCTTTAATCGATTAAATTTTGATTTGGCGACATTGGGGGCATCTAGCAGGCGTACAATAACGTCGGCATCGTGTATTTTGATTATATGGCCAGAGAGCCCACTAGTCAGAGCTCCCAAACTGCATCTGTAGCAACCTGCACAAGTTACAATATATTCATGTAGACTTGATACTGTAGCTGTTTTATCATTCCACAATGGCTGACATAGGAAAAGACATTGATTTGCTAGCATTTTTAAGATGGACTTTTCCAGTAAAGATGGACACCGTGAGAAAAGGTCAGCCAAAACAGTTGAAAACATTTGTTGAGCATTTTCAAGAACCATTTATAATTTTCTTGTCACTAAAATTTGCACAAAAACACACAATTTGCTCTCATTTCAAATCCTCAGGAAACCCGTAATCCCATGAATTTCCATGGTCAGAGAAATCGAAAGGTACTCAAGGTTAATATCGATGCTTCTATGAGAGATGACGTATGGCTGCAGTGAAAGGAGACTTGTTGAATTGTGTATATGCGATCTCTTATACTGTATATACAGAAGAATCTACATCTCATACATCCTTATATGGACATGATGAGGTTAAATTAAGGACACGGATTAATGCAGTGATTTATTTAATTGTTATTTTCGTTATTTTCGACCTGCAAAGTCGAGGCTAATCGTAATATTAAAAATTATATATATATATATATATATATATATATATATATATATATATATATATATATATATATATAATATTAATTATATAATATAATATTAATAATAATATTAAAAATATTATATTATATAATATAATATTTTTATTATTATTATTATTATTATTATTATTATTATTATTATTATTATTATTAGCCTCCACTTTGCAGGTCGAAAAGAACAAATATAATAATAATAATAATAATAATAATAATAATAATAATAATAATAATAATAATAATAATAATAAAAAAATATATTATTATTATTATTATTATTATTATTATTATTATTATTATTATTATTATTATTATTATTATGATTGTTATTATGATTAGCCTCCACTTTGCAGGTCGAAAATAAAAAAAAATAGCGCCATTTTAAGAAACGTCATCGCCGACGTTACCCCGCCCACTTGTGTTGAGCCCCGCCCCCTCTTTGATATTGTGAGGGAGTCTGCTGACGGGCTTCAGGCTCCACAAAGCGAATCAGCCGCGGGGATTTTCAGCCAAGAAACACGGTGGAAACCAGGACCCCAGCACCGACTAATAACCGCCGAAACGGCACCGAGGGTTGTTTTACTTCCTTAAGATTACTATTATCGGCGGGTTTTTTTCCTTCCTCTTTTTTTTATTAGAAGAAGAAGGAGGCCGGTCGCTTGCGGAACGCTGCCGAATGAAATTGAAGCAGCCTGAAGCCGACGTGGAGGAGCCGCATCTCCGGACATTATAAAAGTTTTCTACGGAAATTTCAGGAGTAAAAAAAATGACTGTGAATTACGGAGCACGGACTATAGTCCCAGACTGTCCTTAAACAACTCTGGACTTTTGGGTTGATTTTATATATAACTAGTTTTTTTTTGGAAACTGGGGAAGTGTTTTTGGTGGCGAGTTCACACCCTTTTTTGCGCTTCGTACCTGCTTTGGGCGGAAGTGAGTACCGTTATGGCAAACACACACACACACACACACACACACACACACACACGGTGCAGCTGTCTCCTTTTCTGAAGTACTTTACAACCTGCCTAAGGACGTGTTTTGCGCAACACACACGACAGCTACACAGATAGTAATTCTTGTTATTGCGCGCTCTTGTTCAGGCCCTGCCTCAAAACGGGACACTTCCGGTTCTGACTTGACTGTTGCCTTGACTCACCCCGGAGAGGGAAACACGTGGTATAACCCCTGATTTTGCATCATGTTGCCCAGCGGCTGGCGTGTGTGTGTGTGTGTGTGTGTGTGTGTGTGTGTGTGGGGGGTGGTTGTAAATGGGGCACTTTGAGTATGTGTTCAGGGATGTGGAAGAGGAACACCAGGCGTACACATCCTATTGGTCTCAGGGCACCAATCACACACCCAAATTACATGTCCACTTTGAATGATTTACTGGAAATTAGGATGAAACCAGAGAATCTGGAGAAAACCTCCTGTTTGTGGTGTGAGCGTCCATACTGGTTTGAGGTCACTTGCTGAACTTGGGATTGAAACGATTGTCCTGGTGTACAGGTAGAAATTCTGAATCCAGGGTCCGCTTTCTTTAAGCCACAAGGTTTTGGACGATTGTAGCATTAACAATTGCGTATGTAGTGATGTTTGCGGTCAGTCTTGATAAGTTTGGTGCACACTGAGCGATAGTCCTTTTCGAATGTTGCTTGTCAGACTGTACAAACACGATAACCATCATACCAACATTGTTTTTCCCTCCATAACTCGATATGTCTTTCTTCGTGCCGTTGTGTGTCCATCAGACTTGTTTCCACATTTTCCCTCAGCTGGTTTGAAGTTGTCTCACTAATTGGGTCGTCTGGTTCGGCGCTCCTATTGGTTCTTGGTTTGTTTACGGGCATCGTAGGAGCAGTCACACTGTTTGGAAACCTTCTAAACTGCCAGAATTTCGGTCAACACGTCAAAACCAGCGATCAAAGCCTACAGATTTTAGCCTCAGATTATAGGAATTGTATAGGATTTTCAAAATGTGTTTGTGTCTAGGTTTACACAGTGAGCCTTGCTTGGACGGTGGGAGGAAAAGTAAAAAAAACCTGGAGGAAACCGAATCAGGCTGAACATATGCACAGATATTGACCACCCAGAAGCTCAGGATGGAACCTGCAACTCCGGCACTGCGAGGCATCAACACTTCCTTCCACGAGTGGACTCTCTGACCAAGACCTCTACCTATGAGGTAGACCCTTGTGTCTGTTCCATCACTAATATCTAGCAAACAGCACCGGCTGTGACCGCTCCAACCCTGCGTTCGCTGGCTAGTTTGGAAAGACAGCAGTCCGAGATTTATTGCTCAGTCCTATGAAACTTGGGAATGCAAAGCCGTACCTTGAAGCATGTTGATTGACCTAAATCCAGGGGCATCTTCGGGAAGAGGGCGAGAGTGCACGAGTTGGCGAATGGTTTTGACATTTCCGGGGGTTCGTTGAAGGTCTCCCTGATCTTCTGGTGATGTTCTTCCGCTCTTGAAGCACGCGTGCCGCTCAAAACACCCGAAACGACTCGTTACAGCATCGCCGTACGTCGAACGCTCGTCACGTCGAACGTCTCAGTGGCAGAATTGCACATTTGCTTTTTGTGCTAACTCCATGATGGAATCGCAGACGTGGTAAAGCACGTGGTCAGAATAGCACCAGTTTGTCTCAAATTTCTTTCATACTTCATTTTAATTACCTGAACAAAAGATCACCAGGTTGGTGGGTGTGTGTGTGTGTGTACATACGTACATCACCTATTTTAAAGGTGCAGCTGTTTACACTGTTGTGCTCTGAGTGGCCATATGAGTGGGGAAGTGGTTGAAATGTTTTTTTTCCGATAGGAAGGTTGTGAGTTCAAATTCCAGCACCGCCAAACTGACACTGATCGGTCCTTGAGCAATAACAATAACAGGTTGAGTCAAGTGGCTTTTTTTTTGTTTTTTTTTGTTTTTTGATTATCGAATGTGCAGTACACAGTGAAACTAAACAGCGAAATTCACCCGAGCAAACAGACCAATACCCGGTACTGCGAATTGTGCATGTGTGCAAACAGCGGAACACAATGAGACAACAAATAGACTTCACCCAGCATTAATGTGTGTATAAAGTAATGAAAAAACATTGGATCCAATTCAAAGGCTAGTTTTGCATTACAGAGCAGTTCAGGGTGCTAATCTTAACTTGCCACTTAAATACCAGTGTTGGGTGAAGAGTAACGCTAGCTCGCTGACGTTGTCGCTGAAGTAAAAAAAAAAGCTGGGTTTTTACGAATACTGTAAATAGGTTAAAGCGTTCAGACTTTTCCAACCATACTTGGTTCTTACCCAAACTCCCCCCCCCCCCCCCCCACACACACACACATAGTTGAACTGCTATAGGATGGATGTCTTTAGACTCGGATCAAATCTATCGATCCCGTAAGAGGAAATTAGTGCGTCACAGCAGCGGCAAGTTACACAAACAGTAGTAGAGGAGGAAAAAAAAAGGAGCGGAATGTACTTCAATAAATGTGATGTATGAATAAATACAATATTGCAGACGATGCTGCATAAAAAAAAACGAGTGCAATCTGGCAATTCGAAACGACAAAGAAATGAAAGGTGCAAATTGTCAGTGTGTGGAAGTTGCTATTATCATCTGTTACGTAAAGGTGAGTCATTGTACAGCGCATTGGCATACGGTAGGAATGATTTCCTGAACCGCTCCTTTGTGAATCAGTCTGTTGGAGAATGCTCTCCGCTGCATCTCCATGGGCGAGTGCGATGGATTTTCCCCGATTTGATACGAGTTTGTTCAGTGACCTGTCGTCCCTCACGGTCTCCAATTTGTGCCCAATTACGTATTCAGCGGTGCTATCCATAGATGCAGCAGAATTTAATTTTCCCTTCACTTTCAACTAGGAGACTCGAACCTATTCCATGACGATGTTTCTCTGCACAACGTGAGCTCCATGAAGATATAGTTTCAATGGAAGATCTTGAGTGGCCTGCTATAGAGCTTTGACCTCACAAATATTGAACACCTTTGGGACGAATGTGAACGTTGACTGCACCCCAGGACTCCTCATTTTCTCACCTACATCAGTACCTGACTTTACTAACATCTTATCTATCTATCTATCTATCTATCTATCTATCTATCTATCTATCTATCTATCTATCTATCTATCTATCTATCTATCTATCTATCTATCTATCTATCTATCTATCTATCTATCTATCTATCTATCTATCTATCTATCTATCTATCTATCTATCTATCTATCTATCTATCTATCTATGAAAATCATTTATTTAGCTCATTGATTAGTTTGAACGCCTTCCAGCCAATCAGAATCGAGTATTGAGACTGACTACAGTATAATTATTAGCAAATGGCCAACATCTTCAGCGTTACTCTGTCACACATTCTTTAAATTGTCACATGTAGTAGCAGATATAAAGAGGAGTAAAAAATAACACACAGCAAGACAGAAAACATTGGTGCCGATGAAGCTCAAAGTGCAAAGTTCTCCCAGCTGATGACTTCCCTTATGTCAGAAATCTTAAAGGAACAGCTTTACGCGTGATCGTTACGAAGCTTTAGAGAACCTTTCAGTCAATTTTGCAAAAGCACTCATCCGATGCAATAGGATTGAAGATCGAGAAATCGAAATCGTACGCCTAAATCCAGTACATTCTCGTGTAATTGACTTTTTGGCTTCCAAATGCCAGTTTATATGCTCTAATAATATTTCTTTTGTATTGGACTTTGGATCAGTGTGTGACCAGTTTTTTTTGCTCGTATTGCAGCGAGCGATGAAAAGAACTGTCTAAAATCATTTGATTGTAGGGATTTTCTTTCCTTCTATAACACCAGAACCTGAACAACGGTTTAATACTGGCTTTTGCATCAGAAGCTGTGTGTTTATGTGTAATAATGTAAAATGTAACAGAGGGGAAAAGGTATCGAACTCATGAAAAAAGGGAGGTGAAACAAGGGCATGGAAAGCCAAGACACCAGCTGAAATCAATCAGTAATTAGATAACAATCCTGCCCCTTGACAGTGCAAATGAATATTCAGTCCCAACTAATGGCCTGTATAAAGGTGTCCCATTACCAAGGTGTCACACAAGAAACATCTCATGATGGGTAAAAGCAAAGAGCGCTCTCAAGACCGTCGCAACCTTATTGTTGCAAAACATACTGATGCCATTGGTTACAGAAGGATTTCTAAACTTCTGAATGTTTCAGTGAGCACTGTTGGGTCCATAATCCAGAAGTGGAAAGAACATCATTACACCATAAACCGGCCACGACCAGGAGCTCCTCGCAAGATTTCTGACAAAGGAGTGAAAAGAATATCAAAGGAGTTGTCCAAGAGCCAAGGACCACATGTGGAGAGCTTCAGAAAGACCTTGTATTAGTAGGTACAATTGTTTCAAAGAAAACAATAAGTAATGCACTGAACCAGCATGTGCACGCTCACCATGCAAGACTCCACGTCTGAAGAACAAGCACAGTGAAGCTCGCACAACATTCGGACAAGCCTCTGAAATATTGGGAGTATATAGTCTGGTCAGATGAGACCAAAATTGAACTCTTTGGATGCCATAATACACACCATGTTCGGAGGACAAATGGCACTGCGCATCACCTCAACACCACCATACCAACAGTGAAGTTTGGAGGTGGGAACATTATAATGTGGGACTGTTTTTCAGCATACAGTACTGGCAAACTTCATATAATTGAAGGAAGTATGAATGGAAAAATGTACCAAAACATTCCTGATAAAAATCTGCTGCCATCTACCAGGATAATGAAGATGAAACTAGAGTGAACATTTCAGCATGACAATGATCCCAAACACACAGCTCTTACTTGGTTTCAGAGAACGAAAATGAAGCTGCTCGAATGGTCCAGCCAATCACCTGACTTGAATCCCATTAAAAATCTATGGAAAGAACTAAAGATCAGAGTTCATAGAAGAGGCCACAGATCGGTTTTCGTGGAAGAATGGGCCAAAATCACACCTGAGCAATGCTAGAAAACTAGATTCTCCATACAGGAGGCATCTTGAGGCGGTTATTACTGACAAAGGCTTTTGTACCAAGTATTAAATACATTGTTTAATACTTTTCCCCTGTCATTTCACATTTATTACACATACCTAAATGTTGTTGCCAACATCTGGTACAAATTTCATGTGAGTAGCACCTTTAGAAATATATTTACTGAGAAAAACAGTGTTCAGTTTTTTTTTTCTTTTCTTTCACAAGATTCAACTATCAGTTGACTATAGGCCAGATGTAATTTGACTATGTAAATACTTAGTCGAGGATCTATCTATCTATCTATCTATCTAGCTAGCTAGCTAGCAAATCCATTTAAATCGCTTAAATTGCCGGTGCGAGCGCGCTCTCTCTCTAAGTACATCGCAACATCGATGCGCCGATACACAATTAAACATTAATTTACGAGATTAAATCGGAACACAATATATACCTTTACAGAATCATTGTTCAAGTCGGTCACGGAAAGTAAAACAAAAATTTGTCACGGGTGGTGGGATATGTTCATACATGTTAAAAATATTTATAAAAAAAACGTTTTTCACATTTTGATTTACCGCATTATCATACAGGGCTGGTAGTCCTATGTGGAGTCAGACACTACACACACACACACACACACACACACACACACACACACACACACACAGGTATATAACCAGAGTGAGTCTCGTAGTTCATTTGAAGGGAAAATGTAACGTTACCGAATTCAACGACATCCTATACAGTTGTGTGCATCAAAGTTTGTGGTTACAGTTTGTGGAAAAAGCACCTATTGGCTTGAAAAGAGAGATGGACAGATTACTGCCCCAGAGTTCCCCATGCTTAGGCTGGTTTCCATGGTTTCAAGCACACACTTGCCAAACGTTTGTTCGCTTATTTCCATTGCCGTATCACTGAACGACGAACAAAAGAGTGCAATGGGTGCGTATGCAGCCCTAAAACCCAAACTGTTTATAAATAGGACAAAATGTTCACCACTCTGTCCAGTCATATTCTTTAAAAACACCACTGATGTGTAAATTTATTTTTCTTTCTTTGTCTTGCACCAGGCAGTCTTGTCCTTGCTGCAGGATCGATCACTGTCTAAAAGCGGATGCGGAGCGGAGTTAAAACATATCAGGTTGTCCTTCATCCCCACTTCTCCCACCATCACACATGCATTTCGATTAGGACGGCACTTGATTTAGAAAAAAAAAAGTGTACAAAAAGTGAACCGCATTTTACATCTCAGACTCACTTGTTCATTTTATATTTTGTATCATTTCGAATGATGTGTCTGAGGCTGAGGAACCATTAAAGCCAGAATTCAAAATACCCCTCAATGCCCACCCCCTACCCGGCAAAGTTTTTTTCCTCTGTATTTAATTGAAAATAAATCCCATGGTCGATACGGCTTCAATTTCAGGTACGGCATCGCATTCTTATTGTTAACATAAAAAAGGTGCACGTTTAAAGAGAAACAGGACAAAACTAAAGGTGTCTTCGATTAGCTTTGTGGGAAAAGTGGATGTTTTATACAGAAACGCCTTACATTGTTAATTTGTGAATTAAGAGTCAATTTATTACATGAATTCAGTGGATTAAAGCCCTTTTAAATCTGACCTACACATGTAAAAAAAAAAAAAAAAAAAAATATATATATATATATATATATATATATATATATATATATATATATATATATATATGCTACCCCATAATGTCTTTACATTTTTACTGTATTTTTAATACATGCATAAATTTTTTTTTAAGATTTTAAATGGTTTCATATATTGCATTCGACACCATATCAGGGCCATTATGGAATATGAGCAAAAACTTGAAACGTGTGTGTTTTTAAAACTCCAAAAAATCTGTGGGGTTTTAATTTCTATCAAGGACGAAAGCCACATATACACTTTGCATCGTTGGGCAGACGTCACTTGTTTTGCATTACGCCTTGCATTTTCCCTTGAATTAAGGAAATGTCCGGAATCACCAGATCATCATACTGGAAATTTCCGCATTTAAAACTGGAAGATTCAAATTTTCTTCATGTAAATTTCTGTTGTTGTCTTCCAATATTATAGAGTATAGAGTTTTAAACTTGAAAATTTCTTTTTTTCAATTCCCATATTGTCGTTTGCCGTCGTATGAATTTATTTTGGGTTTTGGACCTTTTTTTTTTATGTGTTTTCCACATTTCTGCAGAATTACGTCAAGTTGCATAGACGGTAAAAAAAGAGTCTATCCAACGCAAGTGTATAGATCATCTTCGGGTTTTTTTCCTCCTCTCATCATCCTAAAGTGAAATGTGTGACGAGACTGATTTCCCTTCAGGTCACTAATCTTTACCCTGAATGGACCGTTCCAAGCTGTTAATGCTTTGATTTGTGTTTGCGCTTTTGTGCTAGAATGCGAAAATGGTGTTTTTTTTTTTTTTTTTATCAGGGACCTTCAGGTTTTGGACCAGAATAGAAGCTTGTTTTGTGGTTGCATTTTAACTGAAGAATATCAGAACCGTACCGCCACCACCGCGCTTCACCATGGGCTTAACTTTCGCTGAGGCGTAGTCAGACAGTCAGTTTTTATTTATTTGATAAAAGTTCTGGTACTTCCCAAGTGTTTCTGCAGCTCCAATAAAGTTGCTGTTGGTCTCCTGGTAGCCTCTCTGACAAATGTTGTTCTTGTCTTTTCTTCAAGCTTTGGTCGTCGGATGAAACCAGACCGATGTCGAGAAAACCCTTCAGAAACTTCTGACCCGTATTTGGGGTTAACTCGAATCTATTCCCTGATTACGGTGTATGATCTTTACTTTCGAACAGGAGATTGAAGATAATAGGATCTAGCTGTTAGTCACATGACCCTTTTATAAAATGGTGCAGAGGGTAAAGTAAGTTGTTTTTATTTATTTATTTATTTATTTATTTATTTATTTATTTATTTATTTACTTTAAAACAGCTCAGTTTAGTCTTTTTTTTTTTTTACGTTTTGTGCCATTTGAAGTTGCTCAATCAACCTTCACATTAGCGAGTCATGCTGTATGTAAATCGACATGTCTTCTCAGGACTTATCTCCGGCGCTAATTGGATTTTCATGCATGTCTGATATCTTGTTTAAATACTTCCACGAAAAATGAACAACAATGTTCAGCGTTATCAATTATTGCAATATCCTGATTAGCGTTATCTCTGAACACGATTGCGCTTCATGAACGCGAGCAGCCTTCAGTCTTTGTACCTCATAAACACCTCTATAAACTTGTGCATGAAATAGTTCTGGAGATCTAGCCGGTTTCTTATCTGGTACCTGAATCTGGTGAGCTAGTTTGCACAAGCAAAAACATCTGTTCGAGCGATCAAAGTTCACTCGGGCTGCTCTGTGAAGGAGTCGGTTTGCTTATCTTTAGAGATAAACAGAAGGAAGGTGTGTGTTTAGTGTCAGTACACGAGAGGAGTTTTGGGTCACATGTTTGCAGTCGTAGGATTCGGATTTTGACAAATAACTCGGAATTGGAATTTAGAACACGGCTGACCAGAATGAGCAGCTCATTAACCAGACCGCTGCGTCCGAGCAGGAACCGAATGTAACCTGTAAAGACCAAGGGGATAAAACTCACGTTTCTCTGACCATCTTCTGTGTATTTGTTCGTCTCTGTGTCACAATCAGTGACACACACACTCTCTCTCTCTCTCTCTCTCTCTCTCTCTCTCTCTCTCTCTCTCTCTCTCTCTCTCTCTCTCTCTCTCTCTCGCTCACACTCACACACACACATTTTCACTTTTTCTCTGTGTATGGGTGTCTGTGTCTCTCATTCACTGATTATCTCTCTCTTTCCCCTTCCCACTGCCATTCTCTCTGCTTTACTGCCTTACTGCCCATCTTTCTCTCTCTCTCATTCTCTGCCCTACTGCCTTACTACTCTCACTGCCTCTCTCTCTCTCTCTCCCCCTCATGCAATGATTCTCTTTCTACCTGTGCCGCTCATTTACTGATTACCCCCCTGTGCCGGACTGGCTTTCTCTTTTTATCTCTCTATCTCTCTCTTTCCCTCATCCTACCTGTGCCTCTCTCATTAACTGATATTCTCTCTCTCTCTCTCTCTCTCTCTCTCTCTCGTCACTGCCACCGGTTGCAGGTAACAGTGGTGGTATTGTGGCGCAGTAGTCAGAGACAGTAGCCATGCTGTCATGGTGACTCACAGAATGACTCCATTGAGAGTTGAGGCGTGTAACAGTGCTGGTGTCCTGTTGACTCGTTCTGTGCTGCTGCCAGTACGAGGACGACGGGAAATCAAGCCGTCCTCCGGTGCACCTCGTAATCGTGGGCGGTCCCGAGCCGAACATCACATCATTGCTGTCTTTAAAAAGCATCCCTCTGCTTTATCTTCACTCCCAAGTGCCTTCTGTGAAGCACTGAGAAGTTTCTAAATGAAATTGCCACTGAAGTGCTATAAGCAGCACCACTTTAATGACCACTGGTAAACCCAGACAGCAGCTCTGTTCAGATTATTGAGACAATTAACACATTACACTTCCTTATGATGGAAAAGCAGGCGAGTAAAGCGCAGGGCTTTAAACAATAAAAAAATATATAATTTCCTGATACTGATATGGTCAGTCATGTCACAATACACGTTATTGAGGATATTGCAATATATTTTAATAGATTTACCTGGATTAAATCTTTTTAAATGGAATGTTTACCAATTTGCTTTTCCCATTACACATTTAGTCTCCATTTGCTGTTAATAACCTTCACTCTTCTGGGAAAATGCACCAATAAATCAGCAGTCCCTGATACTGTAGACAGCGAAAGTCAATAAAATTAATGAGTTTTTATTATTTTTGGTTCCAAATGATCTACAGCCCGCGTTCAGTCAACAAAAACTTGGCTGTTTGAAAACGCTCTCCAAAGTGGATACTTTTTTTATTGTGCCACTGGTTCCATGCTGGAAGAAGAAAGAGAGACACAAAAGAGAGTTCATCGAACACAGCTTTTATTCTCCTGTTTTCACCCCGTTGTTTTCCGTTTCCCGGGCTCACACACTTGCTCGCGGTTCGGGGACGCCTTTCCGTCTTGCCACTCGTGGATCGGTTTGCTTTCCTCCAGCGTCCTCCTGTTACACTTATGGATCGGCAAGCTTTCACTTTCTAGCGTCCGCCTGAGTTTCCTCGCTTTTCTTAGCGTCCACCTGAGTGCATTTACCGGCCGGCGTTCTCCGCCTGCGCTTAGTCGCCGTTCAGTGATCCTTCTGCTCTTCTCCACTTGGTGGTGCTCTCCATGAGGCTGGTGTCTCTCTCCTCTTTACTGGCATCGCCAGACTGAAACCGATTAGTCTCATTACCTGCAGGTGTTTCCGTCCGGCTCCGCCCTCCACTCACGCACAAACATTGTTTTCACGTCACGGTGTGGACTGTGGATAAACGACAAAGTGATTAAACGGCGTGCGGAAATGCCGAAGGCTGGAGCGTTCAGGGACTTTTTCAGACGTTTTAGAGTGAACGAGCAACTTATAAGAAATTATTGAAAACGAACGTGTGGATGCGGAACGTTTTAAGGGAAAAACACCTTTTTTTAAATATATCCAGATTAGTGTAGATGTAGCCATAGTGTGAGGATGATTTACAGCGCATACTTGACTGAACCTGGGCAACTTGTAGTCATTGAGTTGGCCATGAACTCTAATGATTACCAGAGTATCATATCATCAAACCTAAGGCCTTCTGTCTGACAGATAAAGCTTGGCTGAAATGTGGTCATGCAACAGGACAATGATCTCAAGCACACTCACAAATACAGAATGGCTGAAAATAGAACAGAATAAAGGTGTTGCAACGGCCCAGTCAAAGTCCACACCTCAATCCAAATGAAATGCTGTGGCAGGACCTCAGGAAAGCTGTGCATAAATCAATGTCCCCAAACCTCAATAAGCTGAAACAGCATTGTAAAGAATAGTGAGACAAAATTCCTCCACAATGATGAGACAGATAAGTACATAAAATTGAAAAAAGGTTCTACAAGCTTTTGCATTTCTTCCTCCTAACCGTACCGAAATGGATTTAAAAAGTAAGGTGTACAGTTTTATATACAGTACATCCGGAAAGTATTCACAGCGCTTTACCTTTTCCGCATTTTGTTACAGCTTTATTACAAAATTCATTCATTTTTCTCAAAATTCTTAAAACAGTACCCCATAATGCCAAAGTGAAAGAAGTTTGTTTGAAATCCATGCAAAAGTATTCACAGCCTTTGCCATGACAATCAAAAGTTCATCTTGTTTCCACTCATAATCCGCGAGATGTTCCTACCACTTGGAGTTCACCTGTGGTACCTTCAGTTGATTGGACATGATTTGGAAAGGCACACGCCTGTCTATACGAGCTCCCACAGTTAACAGTGCATGTCCGAGCACAAACCGAGCCACGAAGCCCGAGGAATTGTCTGTAGACAGGATTGTATCAAGGCACAGATCTGGGGAAGGGAGCAAAAACATTTCTGCAGCATTCAATATCAAAATAAGCACAGATGGGGCCATCATCCCAAAATGGAAGTTTGGATCCACCAGGACTTTTCCAAGAGCGGGGCTACATGGCCAAACTGAGCGATCAGGGAGAAGGGCCTTAGTCACAGAAGTGACCAAGAACCAGATGTTCACTCTGAAAGAGCTCCAGCGTTTCTCTGTGGAGAGAGCAACACTTTCCAGAACAACCACCATCTCTAGCACTCCTGCAATCAGTCCTGTTACTGGCCAAACAGAAGCACTTGACAGCCCACCTGGAGTTTGCCAAAAGTCACCTGAAGCACTCTCAGATCAAGGAACAAAGATTTAACATTTTGGCCTAAATGCCAAGCGTTATTTCTGGAGGAAACCAGGCACCTCTCATCACCTGGCCAGTACCATTCATACAGTGAAGCATGGTGGTGGTGGCATCATGCTGTGGGGATGTTTTTCAGAGACAGGAACTGGGAGACTAGTCGCGATTGAGGGAAAGATGAATGCAGCAATGTACTGAGACATCCTTGATGAAAACCTGCTCCAGAGCGCTCTGGACTTCAGACTGGGTCGGAGGTTTATCTTCCAACAGGACAACGTCCCTAAGCACACAGTCAAGATAACAAAGGAGTGGCTACGGGACGACTCTGTGAATTTCCTTGAGTGGCCCAGCCAGAGCCCTGACTTGAACCTGATTGAACATCACTGGAGAGATCTGAAAATGGCTGTGCATTGATACTCCCCATCCAACCTGATGGAGCTTGAGAGGTTCTGCATAGAAGACTGGGAGAAACTGCCAAAAAATAGGTGTGCCAAGCATGTAGCATTACAATAAAAAAAAAATAAAAAAAACTTGAGGCGGTAATTGGTGCTGAAGGAGCTTCAACAAAGTATTGAGCAAAAACTTTTTCCATTTATTTTATTTGTAATAAATTTGCATGCCGTTGTCATGGTGGTGGTGGTTTTTTTTTTTTTTTTTATATATTCTGAGGAAAAATTTGGATAAAGTTTTGATAGATTGGCTTAGGGTTTCAATGGTTTTCCCAGAAGGACTGGTTTCCATTTGAGTCTGGGTCCTTTCAAGGTTTCTTCCTCATACTGTGTCAGGGATTGGATCATTATGGAGAAAACGTATAGGTGGATATTTCTGACGTAAAAAAAAAAAAAAATATATGTAATTTATTTCATTCTGTAAAGCTGCCAAATTGCTTTTTATATGAAATTGAATCTATACAAATACATTTTTAATGTTTTAGTTTTAATACTCAATTAGAAGAACTCAATTACAGTGACAGCATTTTGAAAACGTGGACAGCAAAATTGACCAGCGTGGATGCGGCAGTGTAGAATAATTTGGCTAAATCAAAACGGATTATGTGTAACGTTGTGAAATATATAAAAGTGTTGCATGTTTGTGCAACTATTAACCTTACACCTAAATATGCATTACTCACACTGTGGGTATAAACTTTAGCTCAAGCTGGTTTATCATCTTTTTGCAAGTCATCTATCTTTTTTTTCTTTTAACTTCCTGTTCCGTTTCTCACTTTTGGAGGAAACATCGGTATGCTCACAGATGTCGATCGAAGCCCGTGTTTAAAAAGTTCATGTGATCATCTGCAGCACAATATGAGCAAAAGTATTGGGACACCTGACTTTCAGCCGTATGTGGTTGTTTCCCCAAACATTTCCCACAAAGCTGAAGGAGGTTCTGGGATGCAGTAACATGGAAAAAAGAAATTTCTTCACTTGAACTTGGAGACCCAAACCTTCTCCAGCATGACACAAAGTGCAAAAAGCCAGCTCCATGTAGCTGTGGGTCGGAGTGGAAGATCACAAGTTTGGGACACATTTGGGATGAATGTGAACGCTGGCTTTACACTCCAGGCCTCTTCACCTCTCTCACATCAGTACCTGACTTTACCAACACCCTTGTGGCTGATTTAATCTTCACAAGCACACTCTAAAATCTAGTGGAACATCTTCCCCGAAGAGTGGAAGTTATTAGAAGAGCAAATGGGCACTAATGTTGAATGGGATGTTCAAAAAGCACCCTGCCAAGTATTCAGTCAGACCATAGTTAATTGGTAATACATTGTCACATTGTACTTTTCTGAGATTGCGATAACCTGATTATCCTTCATTTATTTATGAATTTTTTTAATGAAAACATTACAGTGCCTCCACTCGGTGGCTTTTGGGCTGCCTGTCCATTCATCCACTTTAGATTCTATTTAGCTCAGTATCTCAAGAAGAAGTGTTTAAATGTTTGTATGATCTACACTATATTTCCAAAAATATTGGGCCACCTGACCTCCTGCTGGTTCTTTTTCACTCTGTTACCACAAAGCTGGAGGTACTCAATTGTGCAGGACGTCTTTAGATGCGCTTTTATACAATTTTGCATTTACTTGAACTTGGAAACCCAAAACTTGTTCCAGCATTGCACAAAGTGATCTTCTTGAAGATCTGGTTTACATGCTTGTAGAGGAAGATCTTGAGTGACCTGCAATAGAGCTCTAAAGAACACTTTTGGGATGAATTGGAACGCTGACTGCTGACTGCCTTATCAATCATGGAGCATCTTCCCAGAATAGTGGAGGGAATTATAAGAGCAAATTGGGACTAAATGTGGAATGCAATGCTCAAAAATCACATACTGTACATATGACCAGGTGACCCAATACTTTTGGCAAAATAGTGTATATGCAGAATTATTATTATAACCAGTGAACAATGATTAGTTCTTGGAATTGCTCCAAACAGGGTCAAGGGTCATTCCGTCTTGAATAGTAAGATTTTGTCCTCTCCATGTGTACATTTCTGCATCAGTCTGTCTGAGTTTCTCGTTGGCACGATATTGCAAGCGTGACTAAACGTTTTGTATGAAATTATCGTTGTAACCAGCAGATGAACCGATTTGGTGTTTGGAATTGATCCAGACAGGCGGAAGGTCACAGCGAGCTTTTTGTTCAATAGCTTCTATCATGTTCAAGTTATTTCTGGCGTAGAAATCGGTAGGACGAAGAACTCCTTGGCATAGGAGCTGATTTGTACTTGCGGCACGTCGAAAAAGATTTTGAAAAGCACAGAGGGGGGAGCGAGACGGTGAGCCGACACCGAGGCCCGCTGTGAACTTGTTCGGCGTTTCGGATCCGAAGGAGAACGGAATGAAATGGTTGAAGATCGGTTCAATGATTCAGCAAAAAACACCAATAAGCTTGATTTATACTTTTGTAGCCCAGCTAGGGTTACTATAACACACTGTTTACAGGGGTGTTTATAATATAATAATAATAATAATAGTAATTTATTTTATATAGCACCTTTAAAAGGAGCATCTCTAAGTGCTTTCTGAGCATAGAAGAAAAAAAGAGTATAATAAGTAATAAGTAAAAAAAAATAAGAAAAAACGTAGGGGCCACAACCAAAAGACCGGAATCAGAGGAACGGCGATCACGCCTTGGAGTGCAGACAGTTAAAAGCCGTGTCAAATAATGAGGTGCCATTCGTAGACGTAGGGTCTTATAGGTCAGCATTAGAATTTTAAAATCAATCCGGAATCCGACCGGGAACCGATGAAATGACTCCAAACCTGGAGAAATATGCTCACCAGACCTGGTCTCAGTCAGAATCCTTAGTCCAAACACCAAGAAGAAAAGCATTACAGTAATCAATGCGTGAAAAAACAAAACAAAAGAATTGATCACTGAAAAAGATAACATGGGGTGGAGTGTTGCAATGTTCCTGAGATGAATAAATGAGGTAATAACTATACTCCAAACATGTTTTTCCCCCCAAGTTTTTTTCTTTTTTCCTTTTTGCCTTTATAAGGATTTTGATGCAAACCGTATCATAACAGTGCCTGTGTGTCCAAATCCTATTCTGGTGTATTTCCCCTTTCAGAGTGCTATTATACAGTTCGGTAGTAATGCGTTGGTTCACAACGTGTCTCTTCCTAGCGTATTTTGTTTCGGTGATTAGCTGAAATTGTGCATGTTCCCGCCCCTGCGAGTGTAATGAGAAAGCTGATTGGAGAATTGGGATTTTTTTGAGGCTACAAAAGGAGACCGTGCTAAAAGGGACACTTTTGGGCGCAGTAAGTGTTGTGACCACTTCAGTGTTCTGCATGTATGAGAGTTGATTTGCGATGGCTGTCTTCTGCGATGGCTGCTACACCTCATTCATTGTCGTGACCGATAGCCAGAGAGTTCTTTCAGACCGCTTTATCGGTCACTGCAGTTAAATTATTGTTGGACGTGGCTGAGCGGAGCCGGTACCAGACATGACTCTGCAAAACACAGGGCTTGGAGTATCGTCGGCTCGGAGAGAGAGGAATGTGATGGTGTTTGGCCGGGGGACCAGGAGGTTTTAGCCGCTTCCTACAAGGAAATTGCGGATTTCAGCCGTTCTGAGGATTTTTGTGCTCACTCTCCCCAGCAACGTTTCAGGCCTGCAACAGGTAATGGTGTGACTGGTGTATGAGTGTAGGCTCATGCTGGGATACTGGCTGTTGTATTAACTCCTATGAGTTCTATTGACCTTGATTGGTGCTTGATACTATTATTTGTGTTGTTAAAAGGCCATGAGTTAAATCTTGGGACCTGATGTATTTTGGTTGCTTTTGATTGAGTTTTAGTGCCCAAGAAGGAATTAAACCTTAGACATTTGGGTTAGTTCATTCCTGTCTTTATTGAATTTTTTTTTTTTACATTTATTTAAACAATTCCTTTATAGCAGTTGATTTCGTTTGTTCTTTATAAATAAATCAAATTGTTATTTTGCGTAAACTCACCTCACTCAACTCTGCTAACCGTCACGTAACTACATTCAAAGGAGGGTAAAAATCCATATACTGGTGTTGGGGTAAAAAGAAAGTTCGAATTTGGTGCTCTGCCCAATTGAAGTTTGAGGGTAGGGGGCGCTACACTTACAAGGTTAAGGAAATTTAGGAACCATAACCATTTTCACGGCCTACGAATCATGTGCAGGTTTTCACACCAGTCAGTGATCAGCATTTGTCAGGCTTTTTTAAATTTATGCTTAATAATTTGTTATTCTTACTTTAAGCTGCTTAGATTTATTCTGAGCCCAAACTGGTTTGTTTCAATTGAAGGATTAAAAAAAAAAACAGCTTTGCATCAGATCCGTGTAAACAGCTGACAATTCTCCCTTTGTGGTGTACTCTTGGATTCCGAACAAGCCTATGATGGTAGTTCACCTTCACGAGAGTATATGGGCTGCATGTACCCGGACGTTCTCAACCTCCGATCCAGTATTGTGCAACAGGATGAGGAAATGTACGTCACTTATTGAGCTTATGCCATCCAACAGTTAAATAATCAGCGTGTAGTAAAAGTATGTCAGTTTGCTCATTAACTTCTCACAATACTCTCATCATTCCGACCGACTGAAAGTGAAAAACTTCAGTCATTTTAGAATTTCTAAATAGCGTCACGCCAATCTAGGTCGAAGCTTACAGTGGGATGTTACCTAAAACACACACATTATTGGACTGCAATACATTTAAACACTTTTCTACTCAAAGTACATGGGTTGGAATCTTCCAAAATGTATTAAACAAACAGATGTACTCCATATAACTACCGACCTCTGCCAAAACTCCTGCAAAAATGCCATAACGCCCCATCATACCCTCCTTGATCCTGCCATATAAATAACAATCGATGTTGGCATGGCATTGAAAAGCAATAAACAAACATACCTTGTGGATGTTCTGGTTTCTTAGATCCATCATGACTTCACCCTGAAGTCAGCCAAATCCTTTTTTTTTTTTTTCTTTTCTTAAAACACATGTTGCCTCACAGGAAATTACAACATGTTCAGACTAAATCATTATTTGCTTATTAAAGGCTCATGTCCTCCTTCCTATGTAGAGAGCACGGGCAGTTTTTCTTTCTTGTCTCATGGATATTGAAGCATCTGGAAAGATAAAGCTAAATGTCTAAAGACCTGCGAATTCAGCTTTAAAAAAAATTAATGAATAAATAAAATAAAATATGAATCCCTACCTGGTCCTGTGCTAATCCTCAGGTTTTTTATTTTATTTTTTATGTTTCTACAGAACTATGTTGTCCAGCCTGAGCCAGTGGTTCTGGAATGAGCGCCTGTGGTTTCCAGCGGGTTTGGGATGGGCCGACCTGCAGGATCGCGACGGCCGCATCTACCCCAAAGGCTCTGACCTCTGGGTTACTCTTCCAATAGCCCTGGTCTTTCTGATCATACGGCAGATATTCGAGAGGTTTGTGAAGATCAACGTCTTTATACATCAGTTAACATCAGTGTAGAAGTTTTTATTATTATTTATTTATTAATGTTTTTTATATTCCGTGTCTCACTCACTATTTTCTCATGACCTTAAAAATAAAACCAGCCATTTAAACCATCGTAATAAGAACGGTACATTTTCCGAAAGCCGAATGAAGAAACGCAGCACACAGTGCACCAGTGGAGCATGAACGATGTGTATGAAGCAGCCACCGATGTGTCGTGACACGATTCACCCCATAACGATGCGATTTGATTCAACGCAATATGATGCAGTGAAAGAAATCTGATGCTATACAATTCAATATGGTAGAGATAGTCTGCTTTTATTTTTTTGGTTTAGATAGACAGCAGATCATAAATGCACTTAAAGGCCTTCTGATCTTCTAAAGCGTGGCCGTTCGCAAACTTTTTACTGTTCAGTCTTCAGGAAGATGCAGCTCTACCTCTGCCATGTAAATCTTTATTCTATGTGACTCTCACGCCTTGGTCTCCGTAGTGTACATATCAAATTATTGGTCACTTTCTACATAAAAGTATAGCACACCTACTCATGATTATATAACTAAATTGTTTTTTACCAACACACACCTTTTCAAATCTACTCGTCACATCGGTACCTTTTATGCCGAAGCGCCGCCGCGAATCTTACCATCTCTAGTAGAAATCCATCGGTCCATCAGTCTCAAACTGGCGTAAAAGTCCACACTGTGCGATTTCAGAAGAATTCGGCCAAATTGCAACTGTAGCATATTGAAATAGTGGCATGTTAGATGATGCAAGTGCTAAGCTTGTGCTGGTGAAGTATTGTTTATAATGCACAAAAGGCCAAAACTATCCCAGCGTTCTAATTAGGATGCAGCTGCGTGGGCGAAGCAATACTCCTAAAAATTTACACACATCTGAAAAACATCTCGTTCGGACCAGAGGTCAACAGATCTATCGGGATGATTTTTGGCATTTTTTTTTATAAACAGCATCACCCAATTGTGCTGCAATGATGGCGGTTACTAGGGCATAACAGGGCGTGACCCAGTGATGTCCTCCTCTGCCTGCTAACTTTTCGAAAAGAACTACCTGGTAACTTCCTAAGACTTAAGGTAGGGAACACATGAAACCGATTTCAAAGGAGTAGCACTGAGGAATGTGGCGTTTCCTCGCAAAAAAAAAAAGTGGCACTAGAACACCGGCCAGACTACAGCCGTCTGCCAAAGTAGTTTGTGTGGGAACAGGGAAACCTGAAGAACTTGAATTGTGACTATATAAAGTCGGCCATCATATACTTTTAATCGCCCCGATTTCTAAACATCGGCATCGGGCAGAGAAAATCTCATTATCGGTCGCAGCATAGCGGACTTTCCGATCTGAAAAAGGTTTTCTCTGTGAAAGAAATGATGTAATTCTGCTTCCTACATCAGTCCTTGTATAACCTTGGAAAAAAGCAAGAGATGGACTTTTGTAGTAATTGTAGTCACCTTGTAGGACTGTGGCACTTCGGCTGGCCTCGGTGATGGGAGTGAAGGAGAAGGTGAGAGTCCGGGCAGATCCCAATCCTACACTGGAGGCGTTCTTCTGCACCTCGAGCAAACATCCAGGACAGGTATAAATACCATTGTGCATCATATAGCAATATTGTGTGCATGTTGTTTATAAATAAAATAAAAGAAAGCTAATTAATTCAATACTCTTATGTTAATTATATTTAGTAACTAATGAATTTGGCACATTTAAATAAATGTTTTTTTATTTTTATTAAATAGTTTGCATTTGTTAGACTTTATTTGGGTAATAAAAGTGTGTGTTTGTGTGTTTGTGTTTGTGTGTGTGTGTGTGTGTGTGTGTGTGTGTGTGTGTGTGTGTGTGTGTGTGTGTGTGTGTGTGTGTTTTACATAAAATATTACATTTTCTAATATAATCTATTTAACTGTTAATTCTTCTATCCTTTACTCGTTCACTCCCTCGATATGTGGAATCAGGATTTTCTCCTTTTAAGAGAAATTCTTGAACCCGGACATGAAAACGCTAAAGAATCCACTGCGCTAACTCTAGTTTCTGTTTTATACCGCCTTGGAATTGTTGTGCATGTTTTCAAGCGTGATAATACATTTAAAAAAATGCACTTCAAGTGCAAGGCAGAGACTAAACAAACTTGCGGTCCGCCACTTAATACGTTCCCGCGGGAACTCGGATTAGAACCATGTTCCACACGTTTAAAAAGGTTTACGTTGCAACCAGATGCGCGTTACATGTATGTTACTCCCCCTACATCTAACATTGATGGTTTGCCGTGGCAGATGTAAGGAACAATCCACAGCGAGGTGCCTATTTCACAATGTTCATGCACGATGCAGGGTGAATAGCTACCTGATGGACAGCATCAAAATCATGTAACGCAGACCTGTTGATTATCCCGCTTATGACCTGGACATTAGTCCGCATTGACAAGTCACTGACGCTGTTATTGATGCTCGCAGTGCAAAACTTGTGTGGACAAAAGTTTGTGGACACCTGTCCAATAGATTAGTATGTACTTTTTTTTTTTATATATATATCCCATTCCACAATGAGTCCCCATTTGCTGTTAGAATAACCTCCATGCTTCTCAAATGTTCCACTCGATTTTGGAGTGTGCGTGTAGAGATTTGTGTTATGTACTGGTGTAGGTGAGGTGATGAGGCCTGGGGGGGTGCAGCCAGGGTTCACATTCATCTTAAAGGTGTTTCATAGGGTGGAGGTCGGAGCTCCAAGATCATCCAGACTCCTGGCTTTGTGCACCGGTCAATTGCCATTCAGAAACAGGTCTTTGGGTCTCCAAGTTCAAGTGAAGGAAAAATGTCATTCAATCGCATCCAAAGACAAAATATAATTGTCTGGCTTTCAAACTGTTACCACAAAGTCAAAGAATCTCATATTCCTGGGAAATTCAGGTGTCCCAATACTTTTGTCCATGCAGTGTCTGTCTAAAACGGTTTTGCTCTAAATCATACAGTACACAGAGATAAAGTATTACAGTACATTTTTGAAAAGACGTTACGAAAGACCTTTCAGCCAATCAGAATCCAGTATTGAAAACGGCATAAGCGGAATAAAGCATCATATTAACGCATCGTTTATTAGTTTCCCTTTTCTTGTTTTATTCCTCAAAAAGCAAAAGCCCAGGTTAGATTTAGAATTGTTAAATATGTAGTAGTTGATGCTTTTGCCCATATTGAAGCATTTGTTTTTAAAAAGAAGCAGCTGCTTATGAAGTAAAAGAACTGTGAACTCAGCAACCACGTCTATAAATAGGTGTAATAGTGTGGTGTGTGGTTTTATTGAGGATATTTTCATGTGTTTGTTTGTTTTGCCCCCCATTCTCCGTTTCTCTCGTGTCTCTGTACAGAGTGTGGTGGAGAGTTTAAGTAAACAGACAGGCTTTTCCCAGCAACAGGTGCAGAGGTGGTTTCGCAGACGGCGCAACCAAGAGCGTCCGAACCAGCTCAAAAAGTTCAGGGAAGCAAGGTACATGCAAAACAGGCAAATCCCTAACGTGGTATTTGCATACAGGTGGTAAAAGTGGCCATTAAAATAATAAGAACACTGTTGCCAACGTACATATCTAACGCTATTTACAAATAAAGTTGTAGGGGGAAAAATGGATTGTGTAATAGCAACCGAGATGACTGAATAGTGAGAACTGTAGTTACTGGTATTGATTAGTTCTTATTCTAAAATAAGGTTCAGAATAGAATCTCTTTTATTTTGAACATACTTCCATCAACTATAGAGCATTTCAAAACTATATGTTTAATAGGTTTTTGAAATTATAGCTAAATGAAATGTAGGAATCTGTTTGCATTTGGTATGACGTGATCAGTTAATTGTCTTTTTATTTTTATTTAACTTTTTTAAATTTAATATAAAGTGACAAATAAAATTTAATTTGAACATTTCTCTCTGTTTCCGCAGTTGGAGATTTACATTTTACCTTCTTGCATTTTTCGCTGGTCTGGCTGTTCTCATTGACGTGAGTACATCAGAACTTGGGTGGAAATATTAGAAACCTGTGTGTGTGTGTGTGTGTGTGTGTGTGTATATATATGTATATATAGTCACCTTTATTTATATATATATATATATATATATATATATATATATATATATATTTATTATTTTTATTTTTTTTATGTATGTATAAGTATATGAAACTGTGTATCTGTGTGTGCAGAAACCCTGGTTCTACACAATGAAAGAGATGTGGAATGGCTTCCCAACATTGGTAATATTATATTAATTATATACTCTAATATTGTATACTGTTCATGCATGATTTCACAGCACTGTAAGTTATTTCTTTAGGATTTCTAATTTAAGAGTGTGTGTGTGTGTGTGTGTGTGTGTGTGTGTGTGTGTGTGTGTGTGTGTGTGTGTGTGTGTGTCAACTGCTCGAAGTGTAGTGTCATGGGCTGCTAGATGTGTTTGGAAAATTGTCTGCCAACGCATTTAATAATAATAATAATAATTATAGGCGCCTTACACGACACTCAAGGACACCTTACATACAGTTAAATTACATAAAACAATTAACAATAATAATCTAAAATAATACAACACTATACAACCAATAAGAAGTTTGCATACAATATGAAACACAAATAAGGAGCAGCGTAGCTTAAAGCCAGAGATCCAATGGGAACATACTAGGAAGAACTACGGAGAATGTGGGCATCGATCTAAAAGTTCGAGGAGGGGTATATGTTAAGAAAATGTGTTTATATACATGAGCTAACCTATCGCTATGTCAGGAGAGAGAAATGCTATCTGTCTCAGCCAGAGCAGAACCTGCTATGTTGTTTTTATTCTTGGACGCATGGATTCGTATTCAAAATCTCCCAACGATGGGGTTAAGGCTTAAGCTACGAGTCATAAGTAGCAGTTCTGGAAGGCCAAAGTCCAGCAGTTTGTTGATTACATCGCTCAAAGGTTTAAAGGGTCCGCTAGAGCAGGGAAAATAACCCTCGTCTTCAGGAGCAATCAATTATTGCAGCAGGTAAAGGACAACTTTTTAAAGCTGTCCCTTTCAAGTTTTTAAGTATTTCTGAGTTGTGGTACCTTCGAGACAGTGAGGCAGGACAAGAGTTTAGCAGGCTGCATAGTTGCCTGTTATGTTGCTATAAACATAAGTACCACAAAGTTGGAGGCCCACAATTGTACAGAATTGTATTGGATGTGGCAGCACAGAAATTTTCTCTTTACTTGAACTAGGAAACCTGTTCCAGCATGAGCACAAAGCCTAAGTAAACATTAGGTTTTCATTGGTTGGTCTATTATCAGAATTATTTCTCTGTTCACCATTTAGAAAGTGTGAAATATGGGGTTTGGGGTCAAGATCATCAATAAAATGTTGTTCTCCGAATAATTGGCGCACAGGTTTTTGTTACACAATTGTACAGCATGTTCTTAGATGCTGTAGCATTGCATTTTCCCCTTAACTGGACTCCCTAATCTGATTACAACATAGTAATGCACAAAGCCATCTTCATGAAGATATGGTGTTTGGAGTGGAAAAACTTGTTTTGCACAGAAGCCTGATCTCAAACCCACACTGAACACCTTTGGGATAATCACACAGACTGTACCTCAGACCTCCTCATTCAACAACAATACCTGAACTGGTCATGGCTATTTGAAAACAAAATTAACAAATTGAAAACCAGTCTATTCCTTTTAGTTGGTGTTTTAACAAAGTGTAGAATCCAGGGTTCTAATGGCAAAGAATCAGACTTTATTTCAGAAACAAAGTCAGGTGTGGAAGTATGCAAAATTCAATTCTATCAAAAGATGAAATGTTTTTTTTTTTTTTTTTTTTTTTTTTTTTTTTTTTTTTTTTTTTAACAATCTAGGTAACACCCTTATTCTTTTACCTCGTCTGCCACCATTATCTTAAAATAACTAGATACTTTCCAGTTACATGACATTATGGTGGCTGTTCTAATGCATCTCTATTTTATTATTTTTAATTTTTTTATTAAAGTAACAAAATGTGACTCAGTCATGGTTCAGGCCTTGGCCCGTTCATGAACTCCTCACCATACCTTTTAAATATACAGATGCTTTCACACACTTTTACGAAAAAGGTTAAAAAGTAAAAGTAACAGATGGCAAAGATTCAGTCAGCGCGAACAATTAAAAGTCCCATAAACTCACTAATTTGAGCCAAATAAGCATAAATTCTCATTGCCATGCTCTAAAATCTATTGGCAAGCCTTCCCAGAAGAAAGGAAACATATAACAGCTATGGAAGACTAAATCTGGAATGGGATGTTCAATAATCACATTGATTTAATGGCCATTTGTACACAAACTTCTGTCATAAAGTGTAGCAATGAACAAAACAAAAACTAGGGCTGAAACGAGTCCTTGAGTAATGCGAGTAATTCGAATACAAAAAAAGAATTTGCCTCTATGCTTTATTTAGTCCATTTAATTACACATGGAGCATCGTGTTTCCCCACAGACCATTATTACTGACGCACAACCAGCTAAACTCTGGAGAGCTATAGACAGGTAAACACAAGACACTGCAAAATCTCTCAGTTCTGATTTATTTTCTTCTGAGAAAACGAGAAATAAAGTTGGAATGACTGGTTTGTATAGAAATAAAATCCCAGAGCAGCTCCAGGTCCTCATGCAAATCCAGTCCAAATCTTTATTATTATTATTTTTTATTTAACAAACTCAAAGATTTAAACTGTGGGTTAAATGTCTGCCTTTCTCTCTCTTTTCCTCAGGTTCTTTTGCCTTCTCAGTACTGGTATTATATGATCGAACTGGGTTTTTACCTTTCACTCCTCTTCAGCGTGGCGTCAGATGTGAAGCGAAAAGTAAGTATCCAGATGTGTACAGCTTCTACAGAATGTCATTTCTAGGGCTGCTTCCTGTAGTGTTGTGTAAAGCCCAAGCAGGGATCATACAGGTTGGTATAATGTTCTTTGTGATCATCATTAGAAATGAATACTACAGTTTTTATGATTTGTATATTTGCATCAAGTAAAAAAAAAAACTACATTATATTATTAGAGGTATACTGTAGTTAAATTGCACAACAATTGTTTTTTTTTGTTTGTTTTGCCACAATATTATAATATAAGATTAATAATATAAAAACTCAGGATAATCTCTTAGAATTTACTTGATCTCAAGCAAGCAATGCAATATTAAGATGCACTATATGGACAGAAGTATTGAGACAAGTACGGATGTCCCCGATGGTTCGACTTAAGATTTTTCAATCTTACGATGACGATCCGACAAAAACGCAATTTCACGCAACAGGCAGCAGCGCACATGCACCACAGCTGGAATGAGCGCATCTCTCGCCCTGTGAGATGCTCCACTCTCGCTAGATTGGTCAAACAGCAATTGTAGTGATTAAAGCATGTCTTCCAAGCGCCTAAGTATATCTCCTGCTTGTAGGGGAAAAAGATGTCTCCATCGTAAGTAGAAATAAACTACCAGTATGTCGCTCTTCCACAAACTGTTACAACAACAATGAAGGCACACAGTTGTTTAGGATGTCTTTGTATGTGAGAGCATTCAGTATCCCTTTACAAACCCCTTCACCTGTTTCAGCATGATAATGCCCCTGTGCATAAAGCCAACTTTTGGAAAATCTGTTTTGCATGGTTTGCCATATTGAACACTTTCGGAATGAATGAACGCTGACTGCACTTCAGGCCCATCGTTTAACCAACATCAGTACGTGACTTTAACACTCTTGTGAATGAATCGGCACAAAGCTTTACGCTGAAATCTAATTAAACATCTTCAGAATAGTGGAGGATATTATTATGGGATATAGGGACTAAATGTGTTATGTAATGTGTAAAAAAAAAAAAAAAAAAAAAAGAGGCAGATTTGAATCTTATGATCAGGTGTTTAGAGCTTTAAATGGTTTTCTGTGAAGTCGTTGATGGAGCTCGGTATTGAGCGAAATTCCATGCTTAAACAGGGTTTCCGTGGAGTCTTAAAACGTCTAACTTTAAAGATCTGTATTTTTTTAAAAGTCTTAAATTCACTGTTCTAGGTCTTAAATAAATTGAAACAGGTCTTTAATTTTCTTAATTGAAATGCTCCAGTTCTTCTGTTTGTTTCTCTGTGTTGTCGTTCTTTCTTTCGCTAGTCCAAATCAAATTCATTGCATCTACAAACAAGACCAACACGTGACAGCCAATCAGCTTTTACATACATGTTTACTTATTTCTCAGCTATGGGGAAATACAAGTTTAATGATACTTGGTTTGAAAAAAACAAACAAAAAGAATTTAGGGCTGGTTAAGGCCAGTTACGAACAACATATTTGCGTGGGTGTTTTCGACATGCTGTCTTAGATTTAATTAGATTTAATTGTTAATGGTCTTGACTTGGTGAAAGGACAACTGAGTCACTACTGACTGCTCTTTTCCAGAATCAATACTTTATTGATCCCAAAGGGAAATTATTAGGTTGCAGCTGCTCACTATAAAATTATAGTAAAGAATAAAGGAAAAATAACATGTGAGAAAACAAGTTATGTTATTATTAAGTATAAATAAGTATAGATGCTGTACAATCAATGAATTTCCAATCTTATTGAAAATATACTACATTAAATGGGGGCGAAATGTCACACTACAATGATGGTTATACAAGTTATTGCACAAGTAACACTTATTATTGTTATTATTATTATTGCAGTAAAATTATTGCACATAATTGCCCAAGATATTAAAATGATATGTGTGGCATAAAAGTCTACATTCAACTATATTTATGTTGTCTATATCTATGTCATGGAGCAGCTGTTTAACACTCGGAGGGAGGAGTCATACAGTTTGACGGCCACAGACAGAGATGATCTCCTGTGGAGCTCTGCGATGCGTCGTGTTTGTATGATTCCGTCACTGAACGTACTCCTCAGACTGACCAGTGTTTTTACGTGATGGGTGGGAGGAGAAATAAACTCTCAAGTGCAGATGTGAAGCCTGATTACTTTGTAATATCTGGAAAAACTGTTGCTCGTGTAATCTTATGCACAAAATGTTTTGGCACTCCAATTCGTCAATGTCACAGTCTGAAATCTTCCTAGTTTAACCTTTGCCTCGAAACTACTAAACTAGAAGTTTCTTCTTTTCATGAAAATGGTGCAGCTGGACAGGAAAGTCTTGTTTATGTTGCATTAGGAAATGCAATACAAGCAGTTCAGTCCCGTGGCATTTTTTTTTTTGTGTGTTTTAATCGGCTCACAGATGCAGGCGAAGGGGTGGAGCAGGGAAACGTCGCCAGCTACAGTGCAGCAAAGGCGTATTTGAATATGAGAACAAGGTTATGAAAATGGATGCGGTAACACAACAAACGCAAAAGAGATGCTTGGGTAAATGCCATACTCAATACCCAGGAGGTTCAACATGCACTAATTAACTACTTTGTTTGGATTCAAATCCAGCAGGAAAATGACCATTTATACATTTTATTACAATAGTAAAGTTCAGATAACAGCACTAGTGTGCAAGTACAAATGATATAGAAATTGGTTTGCGTTTCTATTGTACTCCCATGGAGCGTAAAAAGCCGAACACTACACAGTGGATCATTTGGTAGATCTTTAACCTCAATTGACCCTTTTCTTCTTTCTCTCTCCTTCTCTCCTTCTTGTTCTGTCCATTTCTTGCAGGACTTCAAGGAACAGATTGTTCACCATGTTGCCACCATTCTCTTGATCAGTTTCTCCTGGTGTGTGAACTACATTAGAGCAGGAACTCTGATAATGCTGGTGCACGATGCTGCAGATTATCTGCTCGAGGTACAACCATCTTGGACTTTATTCAGAAATATGACCGTTTATTGCAGGTCAACATTCAGTGATCAATTTTGCACAGGAAAAAAAAACCAACAGGTGGGAGGAAGATGGAAAATCTGTCAAACCCAACATACACACATACAAGACAGACATCATGCAAAACACAGACAGTAACCTAAACCCACGAGCTGTGAGGGTGCAGCACAACCTGCTGAGCCTCAGGCATTGATCTAGAAATATCTCCTGCGTATTCTGAGCATTGTGGCGTAATTTAAAAAATTGGCAGGTCTGGATTTCAAATTCTTGAAGCAATAATAATAATAATAATAATAATAATAATAATAATAATAATAATAATAATGAGATAAGGAAGTACAAGTTGTTAAGGGCATAAGTACTGTAATGCACATGATGTAAAAGTCAAAGCCCTCATAGTGGTCCAATATTTAATCCGTGACTTGCACAATGGACATTTTAATTTCTTTTATAATGAACTTCCTCACAGATGAGCAAGCGGGTTTTGTTCCTTTCAAGATTTCTTCCTCATACCATCTCAGGGAGTTTTTTCTCGTCACTGTCACCACTGGCTCGCTCGTTAGGGAGAAATGTATCGGAAACAATCCAACTTTATACCCTTTTTATCTCTGTAAAACCGCTTTGGGACAATTTCCACGGTCATATATGCTATACACATGAAGTTGAATTTAACTAAATTCGCATACGTTTGTTATTTCAGCTCTAATGTAATAAGAGCATTGTATTAGATCATTTTTTTATGCGGATAGATGATGATGCTAACATTCTCAATCTTGGATGTCCATTTCACCAGTTTATGGGTTTTTCTGGACCAGTTTTGAACGTAATATCCACTGCATATCAGGAACTAGACTTATCTAAACCAGTTGTCTAACTATACCAATTGTTCCTTTTCAATATTGCCTGTTTTTCCTGTTTCCAACACGTCATTTTTTTTCACATCAAATATATTTTCACAATATTCCTGTTTCCAGCTGTGAAAGCTGACTGAAAAGTGGTTGAGCCACAAAAAGGATGGTGTTCATTTGTAGCTAAATGATTCTTCATTCTAGTTCTTGCAATACAAAATAAAAATGCAGTTTAATCAAAACCGCATTTACACTGCCACCTGGTGGAATCTCAAAGACATGACGCCAGAGCTAACCGTCTCCGTCTCTCTTCTGTTTTGCTTTAGTCAGCCAAAATGTTTAACTACGCCGGATGGAGAAAGACGTGCAACTATATCTTCATTCTCTTCGCCGCTGTCTTCTTCATCACAAGACTTGTCATCCTCCCATTCTGGTGAGAGATTCCCATTGATCAGATGGATTATGTGACCTGATCTTGTGATGTGTTTTTGGGGGGTCTGTGCTGTTTTTCTTATTTAGGTGCAAACCAGATTCAGTTGATTTCATTTTTATTTATATTTATTGTTTCAGGATCATGCACTGTACATGGGTCTATCCAGTGACCCTCTATGCTCCCTTCTTTGGTTATTACTTTTTCAACGGACTTCTGCTGGTGCTCCAGTGCCTGCACATCTTCTGGTTTTTGCTCATTCTGCGCATGGCGATCAAATTTCTTCCCGGCAATGTGAGTCTTTATTACACCCCCCCCCCCCCCCCCCTTATTTATTTTATTTTGTATTTTATTTTTGAATGTCTGTTCTCTTACTTTTTTTCCTCTACAGAGAATCATTCTGTAATGCTTTTATGCATGATCTGCTCATCGTCATTATAAATGCATGGGATATGGCAAAATAAAAGCTGGCATTAGAACGCAGCATCTCGATACACGAACAGTTCAGCCTTAGCTCTCTGGTGTGCAGGGTTGCCAGGTCTCAGCAAAATTTTGATATTTACTTTGTGTTTTAATTCAATAAGTTTTTCCTCCCACAACTTTGCTTCAAAACCGTTTTTATTAACCCTGGCAACCCTGCCAGTGTGACTGTCCCGAGGGTGTATTTGTGGAGCAAATCAGCTCTCGGTAGCTTAAATAAATGTTTTAATCCAATAGCTGCGCTTATTTACTCTGTGCAAAAGTATTGGCGCAGACAAAATGATATCTCGATATTTTGCAGAGTGTGTTATTGTGCTGGTACATTAAGGACTGCAGTGGACAGCTGACTCCAAAACTTTTTAATATTCTTCTGATCCTATGTGGTGGTCAGTTCACAGCAGTGACAGATTCATCGTTTTCAATAAGTTTAAATAGATTTTCTTATTGCATTTTAACCTTTTATAAAGCCTTTATATATATATACCAAAAGTTTGGACACACCTTCTCATTCAGAGAGTTTTCTTTATTGTCATGACTATGAAAATTGTAGATTCACACTGAAGGCATCAAAACTATGAATTAACACGTGGAATTATATATGGAATTATATACATAACAAAAAAGTGTGAAACAACTGAAAATATGTCTTATTGTAGGTTCTTCAAAGTAGCCACCTTTTGCTTTGATTACTGCTTTGCACACTCTTGGCATTCTCTTGATGAGCTTCAAGAGGTAGTCACCTGAAATGGTCTTCCAACAGTCTTGAAGGAGTTCCCTGTGAGATGCTTGGCACTTGTTGGCCCTTTTGCCTTCACTCTGCGGTCCAGCTCACCCCTAAACCATCTCGATTGGGTTCAGGTCCGGTGACTGTGGAGGCCAGGTCATCTGGCGCAGCACCCCATCACTCTCCTTCTTGGTCAAATAGCCCTTGATGCCTTCAGTGTGACTCTACAATTTTCATAGTCATGAAAATAAAGAAAACTCTTTGAATGAGAAGCTGTGGCCAAACTTTTGGTCTGTACTGTATATATATATATATATATATATATATATATATATATATATATATATATATATATATATATATATATATATATATATATAAAATGTGAATCATCTTTAGAGTGAAATCAGTTTTTTATATAAATTAAATGTAATATTAATATAACATATACATATTATAACATCCTGTATTTTAGTAGCTGATTTTTTTTGAGGGGAGAAAAAAAATGGCACTTTTTATGTGATACTGATTAACTATATGAAATTATATAAATGTACACATTTTCTGCCCCCATATCTTGAATTCTGTTATCATTCCAAATGCATTATAATAAACGGAATCATGCAGTGAAATAACTCACTATAAAAGAGCATGTGCACTAGTCTAATCTACTAGACGTCATCACGTAATGTAGGTGTGTATAAAATATATAGTATCTGTCAATCGATGAATATATGTAATCGTGATTATAAAGTATTCTATTTTAATATAATTATAGTGTTTCAAGCTACGTAATTTATCAGGACACCAAACTGAACTTTTGCTGTGTTTCCACACGGACGGTTTTAATTGCCGGATGTGTGCACCATGCGTTTTGTTTTTTTGTCTTAACAGTTCCTGATAAAAGTGGGCTACATACACAATTTAAATATCTTTAAAAAGAAGACACTTTAAGCTTTCCTGTCCATAATCAAAGTCAATATTACTCAAAAAAGATTAAAAGTTATAGAAAGTTATAAATGATGAAGTGCCATGAATATAAATTTCCTGAATTGAAAAAAAATTTTTTCTCCATATATAAATATAAGAAATCAGTAATCTAGCAATCCAGAAAATGGGTAATGTGTTAAAACCAAATTGTCTCATGAGTTTATATTTTAAATGGAATGAAGATGAGATTCCTACAAACATTTATCTGAGACTATGTCTGGTTTGGCCCTTCCCTCCCCTCCCCACCCCGCCCCAGCCATGCCCAAATTCCCTCCTGATTTGTGAAAATGAAGAATTTTGGCAAGACAAATTTACCAGAGGAGGGATTCGGTTCTAATTGTTGCGTACACCTCATGGAATATCAGTGATACATATGAGGTGTATCCCCCTAGTATAAATAAATGTTCTCACTGCATCTGCATAAATGTTCAGTTAAAATACAGAATTTTTTTATACTCAATTATTTATTTATTTTAAATGCATCACTAAATCCTTTGTTCTGCAGCACATTGTGGAAGATGAGCGTAGTGACAAAGAGGAGACTGACGACTCCGAGGAAGAGGACGAGGACGAGGTGCAGGAGAGACGCCCCAAGACGAAAAACGGACCTCTCCAGAACGGCCACTCCGCCTCCAATAACAACCACCACCGCAAGATGGAGTGATGGGGTACGGAGAAGAGGAGTTGAGCAGAAGTATTGTTCTCTCCTGTTCTCTGCCACACTTATACACACATCCTGACTAATAGATTGAGGCTGCTGGTTTGAAAGATCGGCTTACACACATACAGTCAGACGAACACCTCTGACCGAGTATAAGGTTCACATTTAAACACTAATCCCCCCCGCAAAAAAATAATGTCAAATCATTGTAACGGTCAGTTTTTTGTTTTAGTAAAAAATATGCACTGAATCCTGCAGCAGAAATCTCCAGGCAGTGACTTTTCCTCAACCTGCTTTAGTAAATGACCTGCCTATCGCCTGGTTAATGTGAAGCCCTCACTCGTCCCCCGTCTTTCTTTCCAGCCTTACTACTGTCGTCTCTCATCACACGCAAACACTGTAAATGCGTCATTCCGTACCTGAAGCCAAACTCGGATCTTGAGTCGATTTCACCAAGCGGCCTTTAGCTAGGTCTCCAAAACACATTCCTAGTGTGTGTGTGTGTGTGTATGACACACACTCGCACTGCCATCAGCCCTCATGTGTACTGCCCATGTTTTCAGTTGCACTATACCTTAATGTTGCTACACGCTACCACTGCGCTAGTGATGATGCCCTGAGCGTAGAGGACCACTGATCAACATTCCCACTTAAACACACTCAGATTATAACCTGATACGTCAATTTTAAAACCGAACAGCACGGTACAGAACAACCTTCAATTCTCTCTTAGCTCGAATAAAGACACCTACATTGTCCAGACCCGCCATCCTGAAGCCGAATGTCGAATTATTCTGCCTTCAGTGCCTTAAATTTGCCCGGGAAATTTATCACCACTCGAACATCTCGAATCGACGTTATTAATAAACTCAGCGTCCAAAATTAAAGATTTGCTCCAAGTCGAACAAGGAAATTTTTTTTATTTAATTTCGTCTAAAACGATTGCTCACATTATGATTTTACTGTATTTTTTTTTTCTTTTATAGGTTTTTTTTTTATGATTTTTTATTTTTTTTTTATGTTCGTGTTCATTTCGTCTTTTTACACGAGGTCCACGTTTCTTTGCGAAGATTCCAAGACATTTCAGTTTTGAACATTTTTGATGGAATGCCATAAATGTAAAATAAATAAATAAATGTTTAATATTGATAGTTTAATATGTATAATAGTTAAAAAAAAAAATGGGTTGAGTTTCTGGAGTCAGCTGTTTTGGGGGAAGGGGGTAATGAGAGGGAATTTCCATAAGAAAATGTAATTTCCAAACAAACGTGATCAGAATGGCCAGGTGAGAGGGAGGGGGTGTTTTTACCAAATAAAGGTAGTAGTTCAATCATAAGCCACTGCTGTAGTATTAATAAGATAAAGAGTCAGTATTTATCTTCATTAGGCCTTAAGGTGCACTTTATAAAGCTTCGCTGCAATGAAATAAAGCCCAGAGTACGAGTGTAGGTCGGAGCGCTTTATAGCCGAGTCACTTTGTAACACTATGCATCTGTAAAACTCGTAAAGCTTCAACAAGGCTGAAACACTGAAACAGACACGAGACGTTTATGGGCTAAAGAAGGAAACATGCCCGTGTGTAGAATCATTGGTGGAAATTTTTTATCGTCCAGCAAACTTCTCGACTTTTCAGCCAGAGTAAGAATTAATAGCGAGAAAACACCTAAGATTAAGGATAGGAATATGATTGCGTATAATGTTTACATGTTGTGGTCTTGTTTATTTTCTGAATCCTGTTAAGGCTTTTGCTGAATCACTGATCCAGCCGCCTGAGCGTTTTCACTTTTCTCAAGCGCTCTCGTTCCTGTTACCTCCGCTCTCCAAAGCGCGTTCGTCGTTATTTCGGTACAATCCATTCATGCCACTGAGCTTTGACTTCACCTTAAATACCCTGAAAGCGGCCTTGATTTTGTTTTACTACATGGTTCCTGGAAAAAAAAAAACGTATGCAGACGATGTCGCCTCGAATCTAAAAAGCAATCCGTACTGAAGCAGATATGATAGGATTAAACTTCCAGATAATTCCTGTAATTACTCTCTTCAGTCTCTTCCAACCTTTTCATTTATATTCCTCTCTTTTCTGTTTTCCCCCCTCTCCTTATCGAAGTGAGTCCCCTGACAACCGAATGCCAAAACCAATTCAACCAAATTAAATCTCATTATCCATTGTCTACATCCCTGATACACACAAAAACCTGATCGGTGGCACGACTGCCAGTGTTTTTATGTTGTATTTTGTATCATCATTATGCAATTTAAGATAAAAGACTGTGGATTACCAAACTTTTGGACTTTGTGTATTTGTTTTTTGCTTGGGCTGCGGTTTTGGGAAGAGGGAGGTGTTATACAGCGAGCAGCAGAAATTTCGTGTTTAGTGTCTGTATTCTATTATCTGACATTATATGCCAATATGATTAGTAGCATAAATATAACGGAATATAAAAGAAACACTAATTTGACCTACGTCCATGGCCATAGTGATCGCTCTGAGGGTTTAATATGATGAGTATTATTTTTGTCAGTTTATTTCTCAAGGATCTGACATCATTATTACACTCATTCTACAAATGTCCTCGTTGTGCAGAGTGGTTCGAAGCGTCACGTGTACCAAATGATAGTTTTGGGATTTCGCATAATGTTTTGGGTGTCATATATTCGCATAATGCAATTTTACTTATTCTAATGAGCGTTGCTAGGGCACGTTATTGTTTTGCAATTCACTTATTTAGAGCTTTAATATGCATAATCACAAAGTTACAATTCTCCTTAATGAGCTGCTTTGATATACAGCGATTACGCATAACATTACGACCACCTGCCTAATATTGTGTCGGTCCCCCCTTTTGCTGCCAAAACTGTCCTGACGCGTCGAGCATCAACGGCAGTGACGTCTTCAGCAAATCCAGCTACAGGAGCTTGTCTGTAGGAACGGACTGCCAGTTCTCCCACACCACCCCACTGCTACACTCCCTTCACTGGCTTCCAGTAGCTGCACGTATATGATTCAAAACACTGATGCTTGCCTACAAGGCCAAAAATGGACCAGCAACATCTTACCTCAGTGACCTCATCACATCTCGCACTGCACCACGCTGTCTGAGATCCTCCAGCACTGCTCGACTGGTACCACCTTCTCTCAGTATGAGAGGTAAATATACTTCAAGGCTCTTCTCTGTTCTGGCACCGAGGTGGTGGAATGAACTTCCCCTAGATGTCCGTACAGCAGAGTCCCTGATTATCTTCAAGCGACGACTGAAGACCTACCTCTTCCTGAAACACCTAAATGAGCACTTTCCAAGTTTGTAGAATTCTAATTATATTTATATTGAGTTTGTAATCTTGCGTACCAGTGTAGATTTATTCATTACTAGAGATTTAAAGCACTTTTGTACGTCGCTCTGGATAAGGGCGTCTGCTAAATGCCGCAAATGTAAATGTCTGTAGGAACGGACTGCACGGGGCCCAGTGAGCCGCCCATGACCACTGTACTTGTGGTACTGTACTTAAGTTGATTTTTTCTTTATTTCTTTTTTGGCAACATTTTACACAAATATCTGTGCTTTCTACTTCATGTTCAAACCAAACTCGGTACTAAGTTTTAATCTATTTGGCGACGGGATCAATCAATCAACCACTGGTGTATCATTTCCTGGCTCTCTCACACCACAGACATATTCTAGCCTATGAAGATAACAACAAGCAGGGCAGAAGGCAACAGAAGTCTGGGGTATAAATTAAATGACTGAGAACAGAGACATTCCCTATCACCTGATCATCATCGTTTCTCTGTTTGTGTTCTATATGGTGGATGTTCAGCCTGGATACATTCATTAGATAATAATATTTGCAATACTTTTGTATTAATATATTAATATGATGTGAGGTCCAGTTACCAGCGTGACACTAAAACAGGTAATAGTAATGACTACTTCTTACTTAAGTACATGTCGGAGCCCAAACTTCTTTACTGTAACTTGATTGAAAAAGTGTAGTCAGTACTTTAACTTTTACCAGAGTCTTTTAAAACCTACTTGAGTGAAGGATGTGTGTACTTTTGCCGTCACTGTCGCCGGTTCACCACTGTTCCTTTCTTGGACCACTTTCGATAGATACTGACCAGTGCAGAACAGGAACATCCCACAAGAGCCGCAGATATGGAGATGCTCTGACCCAGTCGTCTAGACGTCACAATTTGGCCCTATTTAAACTCGCTCAAATCCTTACGCTAGCCCATTTTTCCTGCTTCAAACACGTCAACTTTGAAGACAAAATGTTCACTTGCTGCCTAATAAATCCCACCCACTAACAGTTGCCATGATGAAGAGATATTCAGTGTTATACTCTTCACCCCTCAATGTTATAATGTCAGTGTTATGCCTGGTTGGTTTATGTATATGTAACAAACACTGCTATTCTTTAAACACATTGGTTAGCATAACATAAATTACAAGGCAGACAGGTTAGTTTTGGAGAGAGAGTGAGAAAGGTAGACTGTTCGAAAGACATATGGAGAGAGAGTGTATGTGCTACAGGTACAGCACTGATGTACATTTACATACTGTCATATATATATATATACACACACAGTGGGTACGGAAAGTATTCAGACCCCCTTAAATGTTTCACTCTTTGTTATATTGCAGCTATTTGCTAAAATCATTTAGGTTCATTCTTCTTCCTCATGAATGTACACATAGCACCCCATACTGACAGAAAAACACAGAATTGTTGACATTGTTGCAGATTTATTAAAAAAGAAAAACTGAAATATCACATGGTCCTAAGTATTCAGACCCTTTGCTCAGTATTTAGTAGAAGCCCCCTTTTGATCTAATACAGCCAGGAGTCTTTTTGGGAAAGATGCAACAAGTCTTTCACACCTGGATTTGGGGATCCTCTGCCATTCCTCCTTGCAGGTCCTCTCCAGTTCTGTCAGGTTGGATGGTAAACGTTGGTGGACAGCCATTTTTAGGTCTCTCCAGAGATGCTCAATTGGGTTTAAGTCAGGGCTCTGGCTGGGCCATTCAAGAACAGTCACGGAGTTGTTGTGAAGCCACTCCTTCGTTATTTTAGCTGTGTGCTTAGGGTCATTGTCTTGTTGGAAGGTAAACCTTCGGCCCAGTCTGAGGTCCAGAGCACTCTGGACCTCAGACTGGGGTCCAGAGCACTCTGGAGAAGGTTTTTGTCCAGGATATCCCTGTACTTGGCCGCATTCATCTTTCCCTCGATTGCAACCAGTCGTCCTGTCCCTGCAGCTGAAAAACACCCCCACAGCATGATGCTGCCACCACCATGCTTCACTGTTGGGACTGTATTGGACAGGTGATGAGCAGTGCCTGGTTTTCTCCACACATACCGCTTAGAATTAAGGCCAAAAAGTTCTATTTTGGTCTCATCAGATCAGAGAATCTTATTTCTCACCATCTTGGAGTCCTTCAGGTGTTTTTTTAGCAAACTCCATGCGGGCTTTCATGTGTCTTACACTGAGGAGAGGCTTCCATCGGGCCACTGCCATAAAGCCCCAACTGGTGGAGGGCTGCAGTGATGGTTGACTTTCTACAACTTTCTCCCATCTCCTGACTGCATCTCAGGAGCTCAGCCACAGTGATCTTTGGGTTCTTCTTTACCTCTCTCACCAAGGCTCTTCTCCCCTGATAGCTCAGTTTGGCCGGTCGGCCAGCTCTAGGAAGGGTTCTGGTCGTCCCAAACGTCTTCCATTTGAGGATTATGGAGGCCACTGTGCTCTTAGGAACCTTAAGTGCAGCAGAAATCTTTTTGTAACCTTGGCCAGATCTGTGCCTTGCCACAATTCTTTCTCTGAGCTCTTCAGGCAGTTCCTTTGACCTCATGATTCTCATTTGCTCTGACATGCATTGTGATCTGGAAGGTCTTATATAGACAGGTGTGTGGCTTTCCTAATCAAGTCCAATCAGTATAATCAAACACAGCTGGACTCAAATGAAGGTGTAGAACCATCTCAAGGATGATCAGAAGAAATGGAAAGCACCTGAGTTAATATATGAGTGTCACAGCAAAGGGTCTGAATACTTAGGACCATGTGATATTTCAGTTTTTCTTTTTTAATAAATCTGCAACAATGTCAACAATTCTGTGTTTTTCTGTCAATATGGGGAGCTGTGTGTACATTCATGAGGAAGAAGAATGAACTTAAATGATTTTAGCAAATGGCTGCAATATAACAAAGAGTGAAAAATTTAAGGGGGTCTGAATACTTTCCATACCCACTGTATATATACAGTACAGACCAAAAGTTTGGACACACCGTCTCATTCAAAGAGTTTTCTTTATTTTCATGACTATGAAATTTTGTAGAGAAAAAACCTCATTAAAATAAATAGCTGAAAAGACAAAATTGTGACTATATGGTACAAAATGCCTCCTAAAGGAAGTGTTTGCTAATGTTACGTTTGACTAGAAGTTATACTTCCTGATCTCCGACCAGGAAATAGAGAGGAAAAAAAAAAAAGAAAAACACCCTCAGAATTCCAGTTTAGGAGCTTAGATCTTCTCCCCCAATTTCTGTAAGTGACATCAAATCAAATTGACATTGCAGGAGGTAAATATTCACTTCAACATTTTGTAGAGGTGTGGAGGTGGCAAACAAACAGCGCCCACTTTCGGGTTAGATGAACACAGCATAGGATTTGAGATATTTGTTCTGTTTTCATGTGCATCATGAAACAGCTGGATGTTTTTTTTTTTTTTTTTTTTAATAAGTGTAATAAACCTTTTACAGCCATCTGTGTGATGTGAAGGTTTTTTAAGTTCACATTATGTTGAGTCTTAGGATATGAACAACACTTGTTTTATATACACTATTACCAAAAGTATTGGGTCACCTAGTCATAAGTATTGTGTCCTTTTTTTGAGCATCACATTCTACATTTAGTCCTGATCTTATAATTCCCTCCACTCTTCTTGGAAGATGTTCCACTAAATTTTGGAGTGTGCTAATGAAGATTTTTGTTGATACAGACACAAAGGTGTTAGTAAAATCAAGTACTGATGTAGGTGACGTGAGGAGGTCCTAGGGTGCAACCAGCGTTCCAGTTCATCCCAAAGGTGTTCAATCAGGTTTAGATCAAAGCTTTGAAGCACTAGATCTCCCACTTCAACCCATGCAGAGCATATCTTCATGGAGTTTGCTTTGGGCACTGGGGCATTGTCATGCTGGAATAGGTTTGGGTCTCCTAGTTCAGGTGAAGGGAATATTTCATGCTACTGCATCCAAAAACATCCTATACCACTGTGTGCTTTCAGATTTGGGATTACAGTTTGGGAAAGAACCACATATGGTTGAGAAAGTCAGGTGACCCAATACTTTTGGCAATATAGTGTACTATGCCACTGTTATGGCAGAGGCTGATTCAGTAAAATTCATTCAACTCCATTTGCATGACTGAACCAAATTAGAAATTACTGAGGTAATGATATTTAGAAGGGCATGGCATAGTCGCACATGGAGGTGTAAGCTTTTACTTTAATAGGCCTTGTATGGCTTTTGGGTACTGCAACAATGCCCTCAGATCAGTTACTGTCAATGTATTCTTCAACTTCCTGCAGTAATAATTATGGCCAACATGCACAGAGTTTCAGTCGTCTATGTTCATTCCCAGCCAAAGGGACTCCATGGCACGTTGTGCATTATATAAGCCCCTAGTCTCTCTCTCTGTCTCTCTCTCTCTCTCTCTCTCTCTCTCTCTCTCTCTCTCGCTCTCTCTCTCTCTCTCTCTCTCTCTCTCGCTCTCTCTCTCTCTCTCTCTCTCTCTCTCGCTCTCTCTCTCTCTCTCTCTCTCTCTCTCTATCTCTTGTGTAAACAGAGTACGTCTCATTGAAAGCCTCATTGAAAGAAGAGAAGCAGATTGTGATGGGATGTGTGTGAGACAGGTGAGTTAGCATTAAGGCTGCTTAAACCCAGTACAACTTCTATTCATTTGCTTAGGAGGATTTCTAAAGACAGCACGGACGCATTTTTTTTCAATGCTCTCGAAAGGATTTCGCTTTTGGTTATTAAAATTTTCAGGACTCGGTGAGTAGTTAGGAGTGTTTCCAGGCTTGTGCTCGTGTCTCCTTTACAGGTAACCTTGTGAAGAGTGGAATTGAAAATCAAATCCGCATGCGATTAATACTTTTATTCCTCGTCTTGTGAAATTCAGTTTCTGAATTCCTCACAATATTCACATCATTCATGTGTACGTGTAATCTCTTGATGTTGAATCTCTCTTCAGATTACAGACGTGTTCCTGGATTTCGCTTTAGGAAAATACCCATCGGTATCTTTTTACTATAAAACACGATGGATTAAAAAGAAGCATAGTTATGACTGGGATATTTAATCATAGAGACCTTCAAGCTATTTTTCATAGATGATGGGAGACAAAGTAGTCTTGCTTTTTAGGTGATAAGGATCCATTACACACTGGCACTAAGCCCATATTTCTGCAAGAAGTTGTTGAGTTGTTTTCATTAGACACCAAATGCATATTTTATTCCTCAGAATACCCCAGTTTAAATCAAATTATAGCATTTATTAAATATAAATGACAAGTTTTCGACTTCTTTTATGCAACAAAGAGGTCATTGTTTCAGTAATCGTCTCCAAATACATTGGTCTGGAAACAGATTGCATTTGAACATTTCAATCCAGACATGATTTTGCAGACTTTGCATTTAAAAACAATGTCTGTAAAAGTTACTGTAAAAAAAAAAAAATCACATGAATTTACAAACGAAAGACTGTTAGTTAGAAATGCCTAAAATTGAGCCATGGAATGAAATCCCATGTTGGATGATTACTATAAAAAAAAAAAAAAAAAAAAACTTTCCTCATGATGTGCCCATAAAATACCTGATACTGGCTTTGAAATGAACACTCTTAACATATTCTATCATTTCCTCCTCCCACTGCTACCATTTTCATTGGTGCTTTTAATTGAACTGCAGATCAGTAGACATTTCAGCTAATTACAGAAGAGCCGGATCACATTCCTGCATCACCTCCCCTCCGCTCCCCTCACACCCTCCACCAGCCTCTAATTTTACATCTGTCCTCCAAACAGGAGCAACGTTTAATCTGGACTGATAGACTACCCTTTTTCTTTCAGACTTTTTGATGAGCAAGTTCATTTCCTCTGAGGCTCACATTTCCTAGTCCCATCCGGTCGTTCCCTACACTGCTGCACAACTTGTCCCTCCCCCTTGAGGTGTTGAGGGTGTTAGTTGACTTGGTGAACTGGGTGTTTGCCCTGCCTGAGAACAAAAGGCTACCGAGTTTTGGAGCCAATCCACCCATCACTATCCAACCTCCTGTTAAACTATTGATAAGAACTTAAGTGCCACAAGGAGGTCGACCAGCTCGAGCTATTATAGTGATGAGAATGAAAGACTAGTAGTGTGTTGTGGAGTGTTGTGAATATGGATTAAGCGAACCATGAGGAGGAGACGATGAGGTTCTCAGTTTAAGTTTTAAAATAGATGTTCAGGTGTGTCTAAAGTGCATATACTCAGGAAAGAAATGATGTTTCTCCATGACTACTGGTGCTATACCTAATTTTACCCAAGACTACAAACAGTGCAGGAAAAAAAAAAACACAGGACATGACAGGACTCTGAGCATTGGAAGCAGGACATGACAGAAAAGATGGTAAAAAACAGTTGGTGAGTTGGTAAAAAGCAGTTTTGACACACAAGATTAAAAATAGTTGGTTGTAGAAGAGCTTGTTATCCATGGCCGGTGGCAGCAGTGGGCAGGGGTGGGCTTAGCCCACCAAATCAAAGTTTGATTGTATTTTTTTTAGCCAAAGGAAAAAATTAACACAGAAAATACCAGCATGATTTCTACCTTCTGATTGGGTGAGCAGCAGCCTACAGCTAATGAACAATGCTCAGTCTGCACCACTCTGACACAAAGCCCCGCCTCAGCAGCACACAATAGATTGGCGACACTCGTCTTACACTAATTTCCGTTCCACACACTTACAAGCTTTAGCTCCATACTCGCTGGAGACCTGGGTTTTGGTGTGTCTTTTGCATAATGTGAGAGTTCCTTCTTCACAATGTCAAGAATCTTATCATCGGACCATGTTGCATAAAAGTAAGAGAAATTTAGAGATCTTGGCCCATGAGAAATCTTTACCAGATACTTTAGTCATGGATGAATTTGTTAGGATTTTTGCAGAGGAAAACAGGGAACTGATGCAATGGATGGATGGATGGATGGATGGAATAATGGCTAAACAGTAAAAAGAAATATATAACTAATAAACAATACAAATACAGTTATCAGGCTGCTGTTGGCTGTAAAGTGGCAAAAAAAAGTGGTTATATAATTTCCACGATGCTGCCTTTGGTTAAGTAATAAATTGAAAAATAAGTTTAAAAATAGGCTTGATAAATTGATTTAGGATAAAAAACTTTTAAAGAGCAAATCTGATCCAATCAAAAATAAGATTAAATAAGATTAAAATACCGTTATAGGTTTTACGTTTTTACGTTACGATTTATTTTCCTAGTTTTGTAAATATTAGTTTTAAGGAGAACTAGATTAGATATTGAAGCCACTACCACTGATTGCCTTCCAATATTTGTACCAGCCCACCATAATATTATTGGCAAGAACCAGCCTTGATGTTATCTGTCCATCCAATAATCCAGCATGTAGTTTCCACTCCACAAGAGCATCCTGTTTGCCATCACATACCTATATTATGCTTAGTACATGTAATAAAAGCAGTTGTTCCTTTTTCTGCAGGAAATCATAGCCGACGTGCATTTCTTCACCATCAGTAACTTACAAGTCATTTTATACTGAAGCCATTGGTATGTTTTCACAACTTTGGCTCTGTCTTTGATGCACTGGTATCTTGGTTAAAGCAACAATCCGAAGAAACACCATCACGCATACAGAGCCACGGGAATTTAACGGCGACTACAACATTGCAAAACAGCCTCTGTGCTCCTACACCTGAGATCGTTGAACATCATTTGTGCAACATGGACCATCCTGCACAGACACAATCCTGGTTAGAGATCGACGTGGATTTGGGATTTGCACTCTTCTTCCTGTTCCTCCTCTGCCTCTTCTTAGTCATTACTGTCGTCCGCTGCGCCCAAACGGTGGTCGATCCTTATGGCTCCATCTCCACATCCACCTATCAGGAAGAGCAAATCACTAACTGACGGTTGCTTTGGCCCATCCCACGTGGTGAATACGCTACAGGTGTTGGGCCTGCATTTTTGTGAGGACTATACAAGCAAATTTCTTCATGGACATCAAGGTGCACAAAGACAGTAGTGGTGTTCTACATGAACATGACTAATTTGACTTTATCAGAATCATATACTGTAGGAAATGTATTGCAGCAGTGAAAGAAATGGAAGAAAAAAAAAGAAAAAGTATGAGCATCATCCTCAAAATGTGTTAATATGAATGTTAAATGTCCATCCTTTAATTTAAAAAGTGCGAGTCATAGTGTTGAGTTCTCGAGTACCGGTAAGATGTGTACTTCAACAAATGATTGTGATTGTAATAAAAAAATGTGTTCATGCCAAACATAATTTTGCTGGTCTTTATAATATTGAGAGGTGGTAGCTCAGTTGTTAAGGTTTTGGGATGCTGATTGGAAGGTCGGGCTGAATAAAGCTGAATAAACAAGTACACTAAATATATGTATATGTAAATGTGAAATATTAGGCAGGATATACAGTATGTAAGGTGTATATATAGATACTCTTAAATAAAATAGTAGTGTAGATGTATGAAAGACATATGTGTAGAGAAAGAGGGGTATAAAAATTACAATATGCAATATGTACATTGTATGTGCAACTGTCCAGAATTATACACAGTGTTTATACAGTGTTACACAGTGCTCTAATGGTGTAGTCTAGAGTTCAGTAATATGATGGATGGGAAAAAACTGTCCCTGAACCTGCTGGTTCTGGTGCGTATGTTCCTGTATCTCGTTCTTGATGGAAGATGGTATGAGAAAGACAGCTTAAGAAGAGCCAGATGCAAAAGAGAACCCATCCATATCTAGGTGACATTGAATATCCATTCATTATAGTTCCATCATTAATGAGGTTATCAACTGTTCACTGATGCACACTTGAATGGCAAAATGTTCATGGCAGCTATAGCCCCAAGCCAATGTACAAACTGTACACACTAAACACAGTTCATCCTCCTGGTTCCCAAGTTTAACCCTTCACAGCAACCGCAGCAAATTTTTTTTATATCCTTAGAGCAATGCACAAGATTACGGCTGTGTTTTAGTATTATTTAAAAAAAAAAAATACAAAAATCGGGGAGTGGTGGCTCCAGCAGTTAAGGCGCTGGGTTACCGATCGGAAGGTCGGGGGTTCAAGCCCCGGTATCGCCAAGCTGCCACTCTTGGGCCCTTGAGCAAGGCCCTTAACCCTCTATGCTCCAGGGGACCCTTACGAGAAAAATAAATCAAGGACCGTGACGTCGGAGCGACGTGGGTCCGCCTTCCCGTGGGCTCACCACCTGCAGGAGGGACTGTAAGGGACCGGTGCTGAGAGGATTGGGCAGCAGTCGAAGGCAGGGGCCTTGACAGTCTGGGGAATCTGCTTAGACTGCTGCCCCCGCGACCCGAATTACGGATAAGCGGGAGAAGATGAAATTAAATACAAAAATCAAAGATTACGTGGATTAAATCATTGCAGTACGGCATTAAAGTCAAAATTACGAGAATAAAGTTGTGGCAGTAAGAGATTAAAGTGATAGCATTTTGAGAAAAATTACAGAATTGCAAGAAACGTTTCCCTGTTTTGCATAAAATGGATGTGGAGGATTTGACTAAATTGTATTTTAGGTTAGGATTAACAATAAGGAATTTATTTAAGATTTAGTTATAAATAGTATCATTATAATTACCGGACACTGCAGTGGTTATGTAGGAGACTTGATTCATTCAAAAGAAATAAATCTGACAGATATTGAGGAAATTGTCTCTTTTGTGCGGTCTCAAACGGCGACCAAAATTCTCAAAATATTTTGACTTCATTCTTGTAAGTTTGACTTACTTCTTAAAATATTACGACTTTATTCTCGGAATCTTAAATTTTATTTTTAATTTTTTCAAACTTATTTTTTTACCACTCTAAAAAAATAAGAAAAGTATTTCATTTACTTTCAATGTATAGTTGTATTATTGCAAAAATGGAACAGAATGATGATTCTTATAAACTATTTACAGTGAGAAAAATAAGTATTTGAACACCCTGCTATTTTGCAAGTTCTCCCACTTAGAAATCATGGAGGGGTCTGAAATTGTCATCGTAGGTGCATGTCCACTGTGAGAGACATAATCTAAAAAAAAAATCCAGAAATCACAATATATGATTTTTTAACTATTTATTTGTATGATACAGCTGCAAATAAGTATTTGAACACCTGAGAAAGTCAATGTTAATATTTGGTACAGTAGCCTTTGTTTGCAATTACAGAGGTCAAACGTTTCCTGTAGTTTTTCACCAGGTTTGCACACACACTGCAGGAGGGATTTTGGCCCACTCCTCCACACAGATCTTCTCTAGATCAGTCAGGTTTCTGGCCTGTCGCTGAGAAACACGGAGTTTGAGCTCCCTCCACAGATTCTCTATTGGGTTTAGGTCTGGAGACTGGCTAGGCCACACCAGAACCTTGATATGCTTCTTACAGACTCCTTGGTTATCCTGGCTGTGTGCTTCGGGTCATTGTCATGTTGGAAGACTCAGCCTCGACCCATCTTCAATGCTCTAACTGAGGGAAGGAGGTTGTTCCCCAAAATCTCGCAATACATGGCCCCGGTCATCCTCTCCTTAATACAGTGCAGTCGCCCTGTCCCATGTGCAGAAAAACACCCCTAAAGCATGATGCTACCACCCCCATGCTTCACAGTAGGGATGGTGTTCTTGGGATGGTACTCATCATTCTTCTACCTCCAAACACGTTTAGTGGAATTATGACCCAAAAATTCTATTTTGGTCTCATCTGACCACATGACTTTCTTCCATGACTCCTCTGGATCATCCAAATGGTCATTGGCAAACTTAAGACGTGCCTGGACATGTGCTGGTTTAAGCAGGGGGACCTTCCGTGCCATGCATGATTTCAAACCATGACGTCTTCGTGTATTACCAACAGTAACCTTGGAAACAGTGGTCCCAGCTCTTTTTAGGTCATTGACCAGCTCCTCTAGTGTAGTTCTGGGCTGATTTCTCACCTTCCTTAGGATCATTGAGACCCCACCAGGTGAGATCTTGCATGGAGCCCCAGTCCGAGGGAGATTAACAGTCATGTTTAGCTTCTTCCATTTTCTAATGATTGCTCCAACAGTGGACCTTTTTTCACCAAGCTGCTTGGCAATTTCCCCGTAGCCCTTTCCAGCCTTGTGGAGGTGTACAATTTTGTCTCTAGTGTCTTTGGACAGCTCTTTGGTCTTGGCCATGTTAGTAGTTGGATTCTTACTGATTGTATGGGGTGGACAGGTGTCGTTATGCAGCTAACGACCTCAAACAGGTGCATTTAATTTAGGATAATAAATGTAGTGGAGGTGGACATTTTAAAGGCAGACTAACAGGTCTTTGAGGGTCAGAATTCTAGGTGATAGACAGGTGTTCAAATACTTATTTGCAGCTGTATCATACAAATAAATAGTTTAAAAATCATATATTGTGATTTCTGGATTTTTTTTTTAGATTATGTCTCTCACAGTGGACATGCACCTACGATGTCAATTTCAGACCCCTCCATGATTTCTAAGTGGGAGAACTTGCAAAATAGCAGGGTGTTCAAATACTTATTTTCCTCACTTTATATTTACAAGGTAATTTTCTTTTTGTGTCTCTATCCTGGAAACTTTTTTCTGTACATGAATTTGGTGCATATTCATTTTGCAACCTAAATTTTTAGACTGTAACTTCATGATATTCATAAGAAAAAGTAGTGTAAATGTATAATATAATAATGATGTCATTTGCAATCAATGCAAAATGGATAATGAGCAAAAGAGACATTTCAGGATATAAAAGGGTCAAATTTGCAAGCATTTTTATACTTTTTAAGTATTTTAAACTTGATACCTTGATTTGCAATTATGTCTTTCCTTTATTCTTCTTCAGTGTATCACTGCTGACTTTACACATTAGAAATGGAGGCCCGGGGGTTCGGTCAGCATTCTAATTCATCCCGAAGGTGTTCAGTAAGGTCCTAGCTGAGGTTATGGTGGATGCAGAGCACATTTTGATATACTTGACAAACTTGCATCATTCCCAAATGTAAAACTCCGTAGCACTTTGAGATAAATAACCGTGAACCTCCAGACAGACAAGAACAGCACCGACATCAGACTGTGCTAACACACTTACACTATATGGACAAAAGTTTGTGGACACCTGACCATAAGATATGTATGTGCTTGTTGAGCAATAAATGGACATTCGGTTCAACCCAGATGAGGATGGGTTCCCTCTTGAGTCTGGTTCCTCTCCAGGTTTCTTCCTTATGCCATCTGGGGGAGTTTTACCTTGCCACCGTCACCACTGGCTTGCTCATCAGGGACAAACTTACTTATAAAGAACATATTCACTTTTAATCACCACATTATCTGTGTAAAGCTGCTTTGAGACAATGTTCATTGTTAAAAGCGCTATACAAATAAAAATGAATTGAAATCCGATTCCACATTTAGTGCCTATTTACTGTTATAATAACCTCCACTCTTCTGGGAATGATTCGATTTTGGAGTGTGCTGGTGGAGATTTGTGTTCATTCACAACTGACTTTACTGATTAATAAGGTACTGAGGAAGCCAGGGGGGTGCAGTCAGCATTCCAATTTACACCAAAGGTGTTCAATAGGGTTCTAGTCAGGGTTGTGGTGAATCCAGAGCCCATTTTGGGAACACTTGCCATGAGGTAAGGATTCAGCTTGGATGGGACAACAGCTTATTGCAGGACATCATGCAATCACATTCATTCACACTTAGGGCCAGTTTGACACATAAAGTCCACCTACTAGGGTGACTTTGGGATGTTAGAGAAAACCGAAGAATTGTTCAGACAAACCTACATGAACACAGTGAAAACATGTACAGAGTAACCTGAGATCAGGACCGACCCTGGGGTTTTAAAAAGTCGAGTTTTGAAAAGTTGATATTTAAGCTGAGATCCATCATCCCCAGTGTCACCGTGTAGCGAACTGAGTTGGCAATTGATTTGCATAACACTGTATAATTCTGCCTTGTGAAAATCTTTTATCAGCAGGATAAAATCATGTCTTTGCTGCTATGTCAGTGCCAAAACTGACTTTCTGCATTTGAAGAACCCATCTTACTTTAAAAAAGTTTGATTTGTCCTTATAGATTTACGAACTTGCACATGCCAAATACTGAACAGCAAAGCCAATGGAGTAGCATTATTGCAGTAGATCTTAACACTTATCAGACTGGGCCAAGACCTTGTGGAAATAAATATAAAGGATATAATAATTAAGAATTTTAAAAATTGAATGCAGACATCCACCACCATCACCATCCCTATGTACGCATATAGCATGATATCCATGCACGTGTCCTTGCATGGTATAAACTACTATTAATCATACGTTAATTAATCAAACTCCTGAAAATAAACAGTGGCAAGAAACGATGAAAGTGACTAGGGACTAAGGTATAAATCTGTTGAAAACATCTGATGAAAGGGGGAGGTACATCTTGGGTTTGTGATGGTGTCTGGACAAAGAGGACATAAATGAGACTCAGTAGTAGTTTCGTTTCCTTTTACTTTCACCTGTGCATAATACAAATGACAAAAATAGAGAGTATAAGCAATGTAGAAAGGGGAAAGAGAAGAAAACAAGGCAACTTTGACCAGTGGAATACAGTTGGTACAGAGGTAAAAAGAGGAAGTGGACTCGATGACACAGTGCACAATCAATGAAAGGTGAAGTCAAGGGAGGGTGAGGCACTGGACAGACAATGCCAGATATACCCATATATGAAGGCTAAAGAGATTAATTTATAACATTCTCAGTAACTTGGTTTTATTAGGCAATGCTATTTTTCCTATTTAGGGTCTATTTTACTAATCCCAGAGGGAAATTGTAATTTTCACGTTCCCCATCTGGGGTCAGAGTGCATGGTTCAGCCATAATATGGTGCCCCTGCAGCAGAGTGGGTTTAGAGCCATTCTTAAGGGCTCCAAGAGTGGCATATTAGCAGTGCTGGGGCTTGAATTTCCAACCTTATGATCAGTAACCCAGAAACACTATCCCACCACTGCCCTCCGGTGTGTTTTTTGTGCGGCCTGTGAATAAAATCTAAGCCTTTTCATTATCACTCGTTGGAAAGATGTGGGATGAAACAAAGAACCTGTTAAATTTGATGATTTTCATTTCATCCCAGCTGCCTGCTCAATGGACTGAAGGCATGGAAGGCAGCCAATCACAGTGAGCTGTAGCTGTTACATAACGTTAGTGTAGATGCATTTTGGGAGTTATCAGTAAAAGAATGCTGAGGATGGAGCCAACCAGGAAGGAGAAGATGAGGAAGGCCAAGGAGGAGGTTTATGGATGTGGTGAGGGAAGACATGCAGGTAGTTGGTTTGAAAGAGCCAGATGTAGAGGACAGGAGGCTATGGATACGGATGATCAGTTGTGGCGCCCCCTAATGGGAGAAGCCAAAAATAAGATGATGCATTTTAAGTGTTGTAATTAATATTACAGTTGTATTTATACATTTATATATAATCATATATTAAACTCCTTCAAACCTTTGATCTATTCGCACCCATGCCCCTAAATAATATTTCACAGTCTTACACAGTCATTTTTTTACCTAAAATGATCAAGCAATAAAATACAATTTATTTAATTGACCATCAGAGAAAAAGCATAAAACACATCTATGCTTAACTAAATCATCCCAAAATATGGCAAAATGGGTTTTGGTCTGATAGGACAAATCCAAAGGGTATGTTTAGTGCAGATATAGCACATCAATAAAAAAAACAACACCTATACCATTGGTGGAAAAAATTTTATTTATCAAATCAAATCAAATCAAATCAAATCAAATCAAATTAAATCAAATTTATTTGTCACATACATGCAGGGTACGACATGCAGTAAAATGCTTTTTATGATGGTCCGGCATGAGGGAATAGGATGAAGAGAAAAAGAAACCAATAAAAAAAGGCGGATTAATAAAGTACAAACTATATAAAATATAAAATATATAAAGATATATATGAGAGAAAAAGTGTATATACATGGTATGCTTATGAGAGTAAACAGTAAAAGAGTAAAATACATTATTATTGAGGCTGAATTTTTATCAAAGGGCTCATAAATAAATAAAATTACTAATAAATTTTAATGTAAGAAATTCAGGTGTCTGTTAGTCAGATGAAGATGAAAATGTATTTCCCTCTTTCAGCAAGATCATGTGACATGAACTACTAGTTCCAGCTGTTGAGTCTACACGCTTGCTACACAATAAAGCCAAACATTTCTACGTCACATAATTCCCGTGACGTCACAGACCGCTCCTCTATATAAACGCCGGTTCGACGCAGCAGGTTGTTTTCGCTTCATCATGGCGTTACTCGGGAAGTTAAAGATTAAGGAGTCGCGCTACACTGAGGTCTTGAAAAGGGCGAAGAGAAACGGCCTGTGTCACACCTACTTCAGTCTGAACGGAGATCGTTACACTGGAGAATGGAAAGATGGCAGGAGACACGGGACTGGAGCGCAGGAGTTTAAGAAAACCAGAACGTTGTATGAGGGGGAATGGAAACAGAACACGCGAGATGGATACGGGGTTCTGAGCAAACTTCTCCCATCTTCTGAAGAGTACCAGATCGTGTACAAAGGAACGTGGAGGAACGACCTGAGGAACGGATTTGGTACAAACATCTACAGCTCGAGCTCGCGATATGACGGGGAATGGTTAATAAATGAGAGGTGTGGATGGGGAAGGATGTATTATGAAAATGGAGATGTTTATGAAGGACAGTGGATGGACGATAAACCCCACGGCCAGGGCACGTTGTTCCTCAAAGACGGGAACTCGTATAAAGGGTTCATGAAGGCCGGAAAGAAGCACGGCCATGGACGCTTCTACTACAGAAACCTCGATCAGGTGTATGAGGGATTCTGGCAGAATGATACACCTGTGTGTGGGATGTTGTGCCAAAACAAATGGAAGACCACCCCCTCTTTAGAATCGAGCCTCATCCCAGCAATGATGTTGAGACATGCCCAAAGGAGCTCTGAAGCACAGACTGGAACGATACCGGTCCAGGAAAAAAAAGAATGACGACCTTCTTTTCATGGACCTCCTAGGAACTCGGGAAATGGGCTCGAGAACTTGGGGTCACGTGCTGCGCGCACGCGACGAGCAGTAAACAATAATATACAGCATCAGAATATAATGTAAATAAACCTGTAAATATGTGTGCAACAAATAAACAGAAAGGCTCTAAAAAGTGTGCAGAAACTGTTGCACAAGTGCAGTAAGAATATATATATAATTTATTGGTGGAAAAGAAAATATAGGAAAATAAATACTTTTTGAGCATGTACACGTGTACAGAAATGATATATTTACTGTATCTGTATTTTACATACTTTTTTCTTAAACTTCACTACAATTCAAAGTCAAATATCTGACTTTTTACTCAACTACATTTTGATAAATCATCCGTTTTAATTTATGAATGGATCAAAACGTAACTGCAATCCACCAATCAGAGCTCATACACTCAGCAAGGAGGGGCGGGGGCTTGTGTGACGCCACTTCAGTCTTCAGGGTTTCCAGTGGGAGAACTGACAACACTTGGAGTGACGTCACGCCAGTATGGACAGTTGAATCCAAACGAAAAATTATGCATAAGAACAAAAGGATTAATCTCTCATGAGATTTAGAAAAAAAGAGAAAAGCAGTACAAGATATTCCTTTATTCAGCAGCAAAGAAAAAGAAATGCAAATATATAAAAGAATAGAGACATACTATAGTATACATTATATACACAACACAATGTATAAATACAAACTACAAACTACAAAATACAAAAAAATACAAATAACAGACATATTGCACACACAATATTGCACGGTTTTCAAGATTTCTGTTATTGCACGTGTTGTTTATAATGGGAAGAAACGTGCAAAATATAAAACAGTGTATGCAGTTCTATCGCTCATATTATATGAGGATTATATGAAGACTAGTGTATGTTAATGCATTTAATAAAATAGGCTAATAACTGTATATCACTGTATTATGCTGTGTTGCCAGTTATGCATTTATGCACAGACTCGATTCATAAATGCATAACAGGCAACACAGCATAATACAGTGATATACAGTTAAAAGAAGCTAAAAGAAAATATTGTTGCTCTATGCCATATTTATGCTCTATTTCTTTTAGATTGCATAACAATTTATATTATGTAGTTTATCATAATGTGTGTAGCAACAAAACACATTTGTGTCAAAGGTTTTCTGTGATTGTACTGAATAGGCCCTGAACTGACTTTATTAAGGAGAATCTTCAGTGCAGCTCAAAAGGCTGATTTAAAAGACATATATTATAAGAATACAGATGTTGTATGTATCTTATGGCAACAATTATCCAAGTTTTAAGGTTCTTGGTTGTGAGAGTTTCATAAATTGCGCACAAATGACGTGTAACTGTTTACATACAGTTCAGCATCAGTTCAACATCAAGCAGAAGATTATGAGAGAGTAATACATGATGGATGAAACTGCTGACTCTAACATCCCCACAACACCTGTAGCCTTATTTGAGCAATTTTTGTTTAAAAAAAAAAAAGTTTTGGGTTCATGATAATTTTACAGGAACTGGAGCAGTAATTCCAAAAGAAGGAATTAATAAAGACTTCAATGCAGTAGTAGGTCTAGAGGTGGCTGGATATGTAAAAGATATGCAAAACAATCCCCTAAATTAATTCAGAAATTTTTTTATTTACAGTTAATGACTATAAAATTGCCAGCCACTGTATTTTTTTTTACACTGAATACTATTAGGATTGAACTTTTTTCGTTTTTCTTTCCTTGTGTTTCCCTATTTTTCCCACTTGGTGTCGCCATTGTTTCCCTACGCCCTTCCTTAGTGTTCTATTGTTTCTACCTGGGTGGTTTAAGTTCTCCTTTTATGTCAGCCTTTTGGCTTAACCATTGAAATTGTGTGGTCTGTTTCCTGTGTTTGGTTTCCGTTATTTCCAGACTTTTTCTGAGTTTCCCCAGTGTATGTCCTTGTTTCTGAGATTGATTTTTGCTTTGTTTTGTTTTTTTCTGTGAAGACAATATTTTTGCTATTTCCTAAAAAAGACTTTAAGATTTCTCTTAAATTCTTGATGAGTTTTGCTTTTATCCATTTTGAATTGTGGGCTTTTTCTTTGCTTTTGTGTGTAGCAATTCACAGCCTGAATCACATTTAAGTTCGCAGATGACACAAGCGTGGTGGGTCTCATCAGCAGGAACGACGAGTCAGCATACAAAGAGAAGGTGTAACACTTAACAGCCTGGTGTAGAGCCAACAACCTCTCTCTGAACCTGTCCCCAAAGAGATGATTGTTGACTTCAGGAGAACATAGGGGGACGATTCTCCACTGATCATTGACGGATCCTCCGTGGAGATCATCAAGAGCACCAAATTCCTTGGTGTTCACCTGGCGGAGAACTTTACCTGGTCACGTAACACCAAAAAAGCCCAGCAGGTCTCTACTTCCTGAGAAGGCTGAGGAAAGCCCATCTCCCTCCCCCCCTCATGACTGTGTTCTACAGACGGACCATCAAGAGCATCCTGAGCAGCTGCATCACTGCCTGTTTTGGGAACTGCAGTGTCTCTGATTGCAAGACCCTACAGAGGATAGTGAGGATGGCTGAGAAGATCATTGGAGTCTTTCTCCCCTCCATCACTGACATTTACACCATACGCTGCATCCACTAAGCGAACAGCATTGTGGACGACCCCCTCACACACACTCTTCACCCTCCTGACATCAGAAAAGCAGTTCCAAAGCTTTCAGGCCGTCACATCCAACAACAATGCAACAGCTTTTTCCTGCAAGCCATCAGGCTCCTCAACACAGAACTGAAACTGAAACTCTCACACACACACACACACACACACACACACACACACACACACACACACACACACTCACACACACACACACACACACACACACACACACACACACACACACACACACACACTCACACACACACACACACACACACACACACACACAGACACACAGACACACAGACACACACACACACACACACACACACACACACACACACACACACTCACACACACACACACACACACACACACACACACACACACACACACTAAACTGTTACTAAACTGTACAACCTGACCTCACTCATCTCAATACTCATCTCAATCCATTCCACCACTATTTATATATTTATATTTAATCGTATTTTACTGTTTACATGCCGTTTTTTTGCACCTCTCGACTGCTGCTACTGCTGTTTTTGCACTGCATTGTGTTTATGTTTACAAATACTCTTTGTTTATAATCCTTTATAGTACTCTTTTGCACTACTGTATAATCACAGTATACATTAGGTACTGTGTTGGTGCTATTTTTTATTTTGTGTTACGTGTATTTGTCCCACACGTCTTGTGTTGTTTGTCTGCACTGTTTTTTTTCTGCACTGTTTTCATGAGGTTGCACTCAATGCACTTTATGTAGCTCTATGTTGTTTGATTTAGCACCAGGGTTCTGGAGGAACGTTGTATCATTTTCACTGTGTAATGCGTCAGCTATATATGGTAGAAATGACAATAAAAGCTTCTTGACTTGACTTTAAAAAGGTTAAAAACTGAGTGAATTGTTTGCTGTTAAAAGAATTCAGTAGAAATAAAACAGAAATGCAAATAAAAAACCCCAAAAGGTTGACTTGCCATGTCTTCCTGTGCTCCAACATTCACATACATATACATATATACACTCACACTATAACTGCAAAAGTATTGGGACACCTGACTTCTCCAGCCATATGTGGTTCTTCCCCAAAATGTTACCCCAAAGTTTTAAAGATATAATTGTACAGGATCTCTTTGGAGGCAGTAGTACCACTAAGGCTGTTGTATCCAGGCTGACCTTGAGCTCTGAAACCAGTTTGTTTAATATTTAAAGAAAATAATTTCACTGTCTTCCCGTGGGCTCACCACCTGCAGGAGGGACTGTAAGGGACCGGTGCTGAGAGGATTGGGCAGCAGTCGAAGGCGGGGGCCTTGACAGCCCGATCCCTGGACACGGAGAAGTGTCTGGGGAATCTGCTTAGACTGCTGCCCCCGCGACCCGAATTACGGATAAGCGGGAGAAGATGAATGAATGAATGAATGAATAATTTCACTGTGCTTAAAGTGTATGTCACATACTGTATATTGGCTGTTTGATATGGTAAGTATATAATACGTTTTCCAGCGTTAACGAATCTCTTCTGTTAACGCTGTAACAGTCAGAGATAAAGCTACATCACATTTTTATAAACTGGAAAGCTTTTTTGTGCATTCTGCAGGGTCTCTCTGGTTCCTCTCGATGCAATAAATAAAAACAATCTTTCTCATTGTTTTTATTTATTTATTTATTTTTGGGGGAGTGGTGGCTCCAGCGGTTAAGGCGCTGGGTTGCCGATCGGAAGGTCTGGGGTTCAAGCCCCGGTATCGCCAGGCTGCCACTCTTGGGCCCTTGAGCAAGGCCCTTAACCCTCTATGCTCCGGGGGTCCCTTACGAGGGAAATATCAAGGTCCGTGACGTCGGAGTGACGTGGGGCCGCCTTCCTGTGGGCTCACCACCTGCAGGAGGGACCGTAAGGGACGGTGCTGTGAGAATTGGGCAGCATTTGAAGGCGGGGGCCTGCTTAGACTGCTGCCCCCGTGACCCGAATTACGGATAAGCGGGAGAAAATGAATGAATGGATGAATCTTTCTCATTCTTTATCTCATTAGGGTTTGATTAACTTTTTCAGTGGAGTAGGTATTTTTAACTTCCCCTTCTGGTATTTTGGGTAAGTCGTGGCACTCTGGTGTGGGTTTGGGATTTGGATTCAAGGTCGCCATTATTGCTGCAGATGCTCTTGGCCAACTGAAACGTGGGAAATTTGAGGTTTTGCCCGTGGAGCCTATTTTTAGGCACTGAACTGCCTCCTGCTGCCCCTGGGTCTACTAGGCATAATTGTGTAACAATGCACATGACGAGCCAGATCAAGTTTGTTGACACAAGCGTGGTGGGTCTCATCAGCAAGAATGATGAGTCAGCATACAGAGATGAAGTACAGAGTTTAATGGAGCAGTGCAAAGCTGACAACCTGTTTCTGTATGTGTTTAAAACAATAAAGATAGTTGTTGACTTCAGGGGGACACGTGGTGATTGAACATCAAGAGCTCTTCTGTGGAGATCGTTTAGAGCACCAAGTTCTTAAGAACCTCACCTGGGGCATCAACAACAACAACTCCATAACAAGGAAAACCCTGCACCGTCTCTACATTATGAGAAACCTGAGGAAGACCCAGCTCCCACCACACATCCTCACAATGTTTAAGAGAGGGACCATTGAGAGCATCCTGCTCAGCTGTATCACTGCCTGGTTTGGACGATCTCGGATGGCTGAGAAGATCATCGGGGTTTCCCTTCCCTCTATCATGGACATTTAAGCCACATGCTGCATGTATAAAGCCATTAGCATTGTGGCTAAACACAGACACCCCATTTTCCTGTCGTCTGGAAAAAGGTAATAATGCATTCGGGTCCCCAGATCCAGACTGTGTAATAGTTTCTTTCTGGCTTCTCAACATGAAGAGACTGGACTGACACACACACAAATAAACACTTATCGAAATTCTGTTTGCCCCAAATTTCTGTGGTTTTGCTGCTGCTGTGCTGCACTTCACTGTGTTTACTGTCTCTGCACTAAATGTGGCACGTGTGCATTTTATATACTTAGTTTGGAGTTGTATGTAGTTCTGCATTCCTTTTTCTTCATATAAGTTGTCTCATGAAGCACCTTGGTCCTGTGGGAACATTGTTTCACTGGGTATTGTACATTTTATGGTTAAAATGTCATTAGAAGCCTACTTGACTTGGTTTCAAGGAGTGTTGGATGGTTTCTCTAATCACCGTTCAGTTTACCTAATTAGGTACCTAATTAACCTTGAGGCTTGATCATTTAGGTGCTCAAATTGGAAATAACAACGATAACACGATGAAAGAATACTGCCAGACTTATCAGCTCGGTTTGGAATGACTTGCAAACAAGCAGAGCAAATCTGAAACAGTTTTATATCCGAATCTTCCAAAGCAGTAGCCAACAAATATAGAAACACAGAATGCTGTTGTCACTGGTTTTGCATTTCTTTCTTCTCAGTGATGGCATAGTTTGAAACAGTACAAGAAGATAGCGACATAACACTGACTCTATCAGAATCAGAATCATCTTTATTGCCAAGTATCATGGGTTGCATGTACAAGGAATTTGTCATGGTGTGCTGGGGCTATAAAAATAGGAAAAACTTAAAAAAGAAAGTAGGAAAAGCAACTAATACAATAATAAATAAAGGTAAAGACATCAGCAATACAGTTTGTGCAGGGTATGAAAAGTAAAGTGATGCAGGGTAATAATAATGTAATAAGCAATGCAATGAAGTCCAATGGCTGCAGTATAGTCCTTAATGGTTGTGTTCATGTAATACATAAAATGAACAGTGTGGAGTGATATTACTGTAATGTTTATGTTTATAGGAGCAGGTCAGAGAAAATGGTGGGTCCTGGGTGTTATGAGGTCTATCTATCTATCTATCTATCTATCTATCTATCTATCTATCTATCTATCTATCTATCTGTCTGTCTGTCTGTCTGTCTGTCTGTCTGTCTGTCTGTCTGTCTGTCTGTCTGTCTGTCTGTCTGTCTATCTATCTATCTATATCTCTATCTATATCTCTATATCTCTATCTCTATCTCTATCTATCTATATCTCTATCTTTATATCTATTTATCTATTTATCTATCTATCTATCTATCTATCTATCTATCTATCTATCTATCTATCTATCTATCTATCTATCTATCTATCTATCTATCTCGGTCCGTCTGTCACCACGTGTCTGTTCTAACCCACAGTAACATACATTTTTATTTTTGTATTAGAAAATTATATTTCATAATTTCATTCCTATATTTCATAGATCCTAAAATTTGCACCCCATGCTACTCCCAGACAGTTTATTTTTTATAGCAAATTTGCACATCACAAGATCCTTGATGATGGTAACGACGGTGCATGTATATATATAAATTTCCCTTTTGGATCGAAGGAGACTGAAAGCAAGCAACAAAGGATTAGTGTTTAGCACTTACTGAATCTACAAGAAGTACAAGATAGGAATGGTGAAGTGGATGACATTGCAAGGACCTTTTATCAGTTGGGGATCATAGTCAGAAATAACCCCATTATTAAAATAAAATTCCTTAGCTGTCCAGATTAAAAGCAAGTAAAACTACCTGCTAAATATATAAATAGTTTTTACATTATTTTGGACAAACTCCGCACATAAATGCAGCTCTCCCAGTCCTATCCAGCTTGTTCATTAGGCTATATAAACAATCGCCATTAGTCACTTTCGTCAGCAGCTTCTGAAAATTTGCATTTGTATCAAGAACCTTTAATTGTCATAAAGCAACGTAAGACAACACGAACCTTTTAGGACCTAAAGTAAGTTGTCCTTGTCACATACAGTGAATCATGTGTATTATTCCTAATGACTAGATGTCACGTTTATATTCTCCAAAGTCGCACACATTTGAGGTAAGTAGTGATTTAACATACACTGACAATATAAACAAAAGTATTGGGACACCAGTTTAAATCCCAGCATCGCTTCTTCTTTCGGCTTTTCCCATTAGGGGTCGCAACAGTGGATCATTCGTCGCCATACCCTCCTTATCCTCTACATCTGCCTCTTTCAAATCAACTACCTGTATGTCTTCCCTCACCACATCCATAAACCTACTCCACAGTCTTCCTCTTTTCCTCCTTCCTGGTGGCTCTATTCTCAGCATTCTCCTACTGATATACCCCATGTCCCTCCTCTGCACATGCCAAACCTCAATCTCACCTCCCTCACCTTGTCTCCAAAATGTCCTACATGCCCTGTCCCTCTAATAAACTCATTGCTAATCCATCACCGTCACTCCCAACGGAAACCTCAACATCTTCAGCTCTGCTATCTCCAGCTTCACCTCCTGTCTTTTAGTCAAACTTACCTACCTACATACCTATATACAGTAAATACATACATACATACATACATAGATACAGTATTTATCTACCAATCCATCTGTCTGCCTATTTCTCCCCGCTATCAGTCAGTATGGCACTAGCAGTAGCTGTATTTGTCACATCCATTTGAAACAAAAATCATCTTTTTTAAACCATTCTCAGTTTTTGCTGACATGAGTTTTGTTTTAAAATAAATGTTCACATTAAACGCAGATCTCTGGCTGTCTGGACCATGTATGTCTTAATGTATCAGGTTGCCAGTTCCCTCACAATTATTCCTGTCCAGCTCCTTAATTGGAAACAACGGCTTGATCATTGGTTGTGCCATATATTTTTTCTAAATTGTTGATTTTACAGTGTTCCTAGGCCTAGGCCAAAGCCTTATTAAGGGTTCACAATTAGTACATGATCTTGGCTGCGATACCTCGTAAAGTCAGATATATTGGAAATTCAGCTGGATTGGAAATAGAAAAAGTTTTATTTCTTATTTGAGAAATAAAATACTAGTTAATTACTCATCTTTGAGGACAGCAAAATACTTTTATTTGTACTTTGATTACCTTGAACAAAGTTTAGGTTCTGGAAGTTTAAGCTTCATGAGCCACAGCCACACTTTCCATTCCTATATTATGCCAGCAGAGGTCACTGTCACTCATTACTCCTATTAGTTCCTATTTCTAAACCATATTTGCAAGCATAAAGTTTTGCTCTCCCTCTCTCTATTTATTTATGAGTGCAGTTTAAATCCAGTGATTCTGTGACACCTGACATGTGTAACATATTGAACTCTGGGTTTAATATTAAAGGTGAACGATAGTTTATTCATTGTAATAATAAACTAGTAATAATGATGCTTGCTTCTTCAGTGGAATTGACCTGGCTGGGCTTTGTCCTTTTAGGAAAAAACTGAAATGTAGTGATAGACTGATATGCTGATCCTGTCAGGTGTCATCACTCTGCATGCATTTGCCATCTTTTAGTTCGACTTGATCTGAAGAGCAGTGTTCTGAACACGGTTAAGGATTTTCAAATAAGCAATTATGCTTTGCTGAACATACCCCTCCTTTTCAGTCGCCAATATCAACTCCCCTTCACCACACACGTACATCTTACACACATACACACACTCACACACACACACACACGCCATCCTGTTCTGTTCTCGACTTTAAAATGCACTGTTGCCATGGTGACAGTATGGCGCACACTCTCGTTATCCCTTTTTCTCTTTTTTATACACTTCTCTCTCCTTTGTGAACGTGGAGAGATATCACTGATTCTCTTGTTTCTTTCAGCCTTCGAGATGTACACGCTTGTTTAAATGGAGGTGGATTCTAAACAGCGTGTTGCGTTGTTCGCCTTTGATTGTCTCAGTCGAAACCATGAGTGAACACAATTCAGAAAAGCAATAGTCGAATTGTTTTGCACGATATCCTTCTGAGAAAACAAAAGAAACAAAACATAGAACATTTCCTCCCACCCACAGGCAAGAAAACAGGGGAGAAAAGAAAGCGCGAGCGAGAGAGGGAGGGAGAATGCGTGTGAGAGAGACAGGAAGAGAGACAGAGGGTAAGAGAGGGAGAACAGTCGATGGATGCTGCTTGGACAGATTGAGCGGTTTATTCTCCTGTGATAAGGACTAGAGTGCTGCAGGGATGGATGGCAAGGGAAGACACATTCCACCAGGTAACCACACAGATACATACAAAAGCATTCACTTTATTGCCACGGAGCTTCGGTCAGGCTGGAGGATTGGTAAATATTCGCAACTGAGTGTGTATGAGGTCTGGCTACACACGTCTCAATATATGTCTTTCATTTGTGGTCTATCTCCAAATGATCTTCTTCTTCAGGTTGTGTACATGTAGATTAATTTCCTTCAAGATGCTGCCATACGAGCCTGGAATTTGTATTATAAACAAGCTTTCGAAAAAAGGTTGACCTCTACCTAGTCATTTCAGGTGAAATGTAAAATGTTATTCAAGACAAGATATGTGCAAGTCAATCCCGTGTACTACAGATTAGAACTAATATTCTTGATAGCATTAATGTTATTTGAAATCACACTTCTTCTTCTTCTTCTTCTTCACACAGACACACTCTATAAATATTATATAAGTCGGTTAGGCCATTAGTTTTCAACATTATACAATTCTGATATTTTATTACAAATATTAGTAATAATTTTTGCTTTTTTATATTGCCATTGTAACAGATTGAAAGTTTACTTACAATATAAAGGCAATGCCAATGTTACCTGAATACCACCATCATACACATATAAATCATTTATTTAAGACTGAAATTAAACTTTTACATTTTTAATGTGTCTTTTATAAAATGAGATTTTTCAGGCAATTTTTGATTTATTTCTTTCTATTCAAACTGATGGTTTAGGAGACGAGTGCACAGGTGAAAGCATTCCAGCACTCTGATTAGTTAAGGTTGTTGGATTATCCAACATTTTGACGTCACTGCAATCAGGTTATGAAGCAGCCTCAAACCGAATGCATTGAATGATCAATAGAGAATCGTTTCAAAATGTAAGAATTCAAGTTGTTAGTGTCAGCAAAAGATAGCAAGGTTATAATAATAATGATAATAATAATAATGAACATCTACACTTACTCTTCATTTACATTTTGAGCTACAAATGTACAGCAAGCGAGTTATCTACTGCTCTATTGCATGTTTTTATCCAAAAAAAAGAAAGAAAGAGAAAGAAAGAAAGAAAGAAAGAAAGAAAGAAAGAAAGAAAGAAAGAAAGAAAGAAAGAAAGAAAGAAAGAAAAGAAAATGGCAGCATGATTGATTGCTAAAGCTTTGCAAAGTGGATTCACTGGGGTGCCTCATGTGTACATGACAGATGTTGCTACTGCTTTGGTCAATTTTTTTGTTGCTGTTAAAATGTTGCTTAAGTATAATAATTATATTTAATGAACATTTATATCTATATGTCATTAATGTATATGATTGAATTAGAAAAAAAAAACACATACAAAAACAATAAGCTTTTACTAACTGTAGATATTTGTATATTTACCTGTGCACTGTTTACACTATCAAAAGTATACATAATACTTACATTTTTACAACCTTAGAAGTCAAGTCAAGTCAAGTCAAGTTTATTTCTATAGCGCTTTTCACAACAGACATTGTCTCAAAGCAGCTTTACAGAAATCAACAGTTAAGGTGAATGGTGTGCGTTTTTCACTGATGAGCAGCCGTGGTGACTGTGGCAAGGAAAAACTCCCTTAGATGTTATGAGGAAGAAACCTTGAGAGGAACCAGACTCAAAAGGGGAACCCATCCTCATTTGGGTGACATCAAGAGTTTGATCATAAATCTTTCAACAATACAGAACACTGGAGAGTGAGAACTAACATGAGCACTGGAGTATAAGATTATAAGTAAATGTTCTTTCAACAGTCTTTGGTATAAAAGTAGGAGCTACTGAGCTCAACATTTGTGATCATCACAGATCCAGCATCAGCTTCTCCATGCCAGAGCCCTTAAACACTCCAGTAGGTCCAATGTCAAAACTCGACACATGTAGTGGGATCCAATTGGCACTGGTACGTCTCTAGATGGTTCAGGATGTTTGCGAGTTTGGCATCTACTTCCTTACAGTTTGCAATAATTCATAAATAACATTTCTTGAAAGCAATTTGGCAGGATCTTTGAGTTTTGATGTGTAAAATGACCAAACACTACCAGGATGTTCTTCATTTGTCAAATATACACATACATATTTATTCTTCATAATTTGACCAGTGTCCTTGTCAATCTAAGAATATCAATATCAATATTAATCTGACCAACCTAAAAAAATATTGGATTTCTAGCTAAATAAACGAAACCAATATTACAGTTAATCATAGATGATATGCATAATATCTATAAAAATCACAGAAAATGGTTTATCACAATTGTAACACGTAGGAACGTTGTAGTAATGTTTAGCATCACTATGTAAACTGTATATGTAAATCAAAATCACGTGGGCATTTATCAGCTCATTAGTACTCCAGATGACTCATAGTTGCATTTGCATAGAAGAGGCACTATCAAGAGCTGCCACAGGAGTTTTTGGCCAGACAAGCTTTTCATTGCATGTTTTTGAGGTTATTATACAATTTTTTAACACTCAAAGGTGTGAGAGAAGATTCATTCATTTTGGAAGTCGGATAGAAATTTGACCAACATACACATAAATTAAGCTTTGTACAAACAACAAGGAATCATTTTTTTAAAAAAGATTTTTGGTTTACTATTTTTTAGCATATTAAGTATATCATATTATTATTATTATATACAGTATTACATTTTATTATGTGTGAGTTCACTGTTTGTTTTTACGCTGTAGATGGTAACTATCGGGTCTCTAACACTGAATACAATTGACTAAATTACTAATTCTAATTGAATAGTGCTTTTGACAATTGTCCAACAGCAGCATTTTACAGCAGTGACTAGATCATGAACATAAATTGTACATGTATAAATCCATCCATGTAAGTTTATCCCTAATGAGCGGCTTGCTGGTGGAGTGGTGACAGTGGCCAGAAAAAACTCTTTGAGATGGAACCCTGAGAGGAACCAGACCCATCCTCATCTGGGTGGCACCAACTGTTTATTCATTACAGTTCCATCACTGTTGAAGCTGCCACTGATCGACACAAATGCAAAACTGTTCATGGCAACGGTGGTTCTAATCAGTTGTAGCAGACTGTTTCCATAAATTACAGTCCATCATCATTGTTCTTGAGTTTAACTTTTCACAGTAACGTCATGGATTTTTAAAGTGTTTATGTGTAACCATATTCAGCTGCAGTGAGTGGTCTCTAATAGAAAAGAAGTCCATCAAGAGGTTGGGTGTCAGAGGGAATTATGCAGGAAAGAAGAAAGGGGGAGGATCAGTGGTACCTCAGGAACTTTTTTAACTTGATGGGGGCAACAGGGATGGCGAGAAACATGCATTATTATTCAATAAACTTGAATGAATTCTTGAGAGTGGGAGGACGACATCATCTAATCTTCCCAGTTTACCAAAACACTCTACAACCATATTCCTCCCAGATCTGCTCCTTTACCAAAGAGAAACCTATTAAAAAAAGACTTGACTAAACAAATACTGTATATTTTAAATCTTAAGCACTGTGACTATGTCTGTGTCCTGAACACTATTTGGAAAACTGTTCTATAACACTGGGGCATGTAAGAGAAAGCTCTGCCCCCTGCCCCCTCTTCCATTAGCTTTTCCACAGATCTTTAGTAGTATTACCTAATACACTTTACACCCAGACTACTATGATTTATTTATTATTATCATCATCATTATTATTAGTTAGCAGTTATTAGTATAAAACTTTCTTTCAGCTTCTCCCATTAGGGGTCGCCACAGCGGACCATCCGCATGTTTGATTTGGCACATGTTTTTACGCTGGATGCCCCTTCCTAATGCAACCCTCCCCATTTATCCGAGCTTGGGAGCGGGCCCTAAGGCTTGTGCAACCCTGATGGCTGGGGTTGATTCCCTGACCGGGGATCAAACCCGGGCAGTTATTAGTATATCACGCAAAATTTCTGATAATCCCGTTTGCACAGTGTAACTGCACATATATTTCATTGTACATAGTCATTTTATTAAAATCGAGTGCAATTATATTTAGTTTATTCTTACATTTTCTTTTTATTCTCACATTTTCTTATTGCTGCACGTCTCTGAGATCTAGCAAACAAACTCTGCTGTATCACTACAACAACAAGCCCTCTTACACATATGTGAGCTCACGGAGATTGTTTAGCATTGCTCTAACAGACAAAGGACCAAGAAATGTCACCTCTTCCCACTTAATGAGCAAGACCAATTATCCTGTCTAGGACACTTTCTTGTTGTACCACTTAGGATCCCTGAATCTATGTAAAAAAAACATTCAATTCTTTGAAATCCAACATCTTGTACACTTCAAGCTGTGTTACCTTTCACCACTCTTATTCCTGAGATCTGTGTTAAATACTCACATGTTTATTTATAGTGCCACAGATGCTTCCTTTCCACGATGAATCCAGGACCTATAAGAAGCAATTAAGTTATGATTTTAACTACTCCCTTTGTATCTATAAAACAATGTTTCTTAATGAAACCAAAATATCTTTTGTGAATCTGATCTGTAAAAAAAACCAAAACAACTAAGTATAAAATTCAAGCCAAAATGATCCAGCCAGGCTTTCTATAAACGAGTTTATGGCAAAAATGAAGTATGATTACCTGAAAAGCTTAAACAGTCATGATTTATAGATTCTGTACAATTACATTTACTTACATCTATTTCTCAGGATCTAATACTTGCTGAATATGCATAAATATGTGTATGTATAAATATGCACCTTTTTTCATATTTACAGATCATTTTGTTATTTCCTTTATATGGATATGATATATGATATAATATGATATGATATGATATGATATGATATGATATATGATATGCTATACAAAACACAAAAAATAGTTTAAATTGGAAAAAATATATATATTCTATATATAATTCTATATATAATTATATATTATAATTATATTAAATTTTTTATTATATATTTGTCTTACCAAACTTTTGTTCTTTTCTACTTGTGGCAGCAATGGTATGGTGTGAAAGGGGCATACAGGTGCTTCTCACCACTGTGGGGGCCTTTGCTGCATTTGCCCTGATGACAGTGGCCATCGGCACCGACTACTGGCTGTACGCACGTGCCTTTATCTGCAACAGTACTGCCAACTCTTCTCAGGATGACCCCCACAACAAGGACAAGAAAGACCCCGGAGCCCTCACTCACTCCGGCCTCTGGAGAATCTGCTGCCTCGAAGGTACAGCATATGCATCTTTGTACTGCATAGGAGCCTGTGTAGGAGCCAAAAAGCAAGCAAGCAACAAAGAGTATGCTCGTGTATATACCTCTGTATTGGTCTATAAGGCAGAGCATAGCAAAATGAAGTCATCACTAATCTTTGAAATGTTCTATACCAGATATTTCAGGACAAGCACAAGCTTATCTGTGGCATGCACTGAATTTGATGCGAATGATGTTTGCTGTGTTTGTGCCACAACTGGAGAAAGACGTCCATATTAGAACGCTGTAAAAAATGTTTAGTATATCAATACTAATCCTCTGGTCAAATCCTGAAATGCTGTTTTTTTCTGTTATTCCTCAAGAGTTAGTGCAAATGGCTGTGATTATATGATGAATTATTAAAGGTCAATAGTGTCATTCAGTGCATGCTTTGTTTTCTGCATAATTGCATGAAAAAAAAAAACAGTAATGTAAGCTAAGAAATACCAGTCACCCTGCTAAAATGTATTGAATCCTCTGCTATCGTGCAGCTGTCTTGGTTCAAAAGCAAGAAATAGAGAATCGAAAAAACTGTTGAGACTTTCAGGACAATATTAGATGCAATTATCAAAGCTGTATAGGACCGTGGTCCTTATAATATGTGGGTTTTCTTTTAAATAATGTAAAAATAATTCAAATTTTACAGCAGAAATGCTATTTATTAATTTGGTTCTCTCTCAGGGTTAAAAAGAGGTGTGTGCTCCCAGATCAACCATTTCCCAGAGGATGCGGATTATGACCAGGATGCTGCAGAGTACCTCTTACGTGAGTCGCATGTGTTCGTGGCTCCTCCGTGTATAAGCCGATGGTTTGTGTTGTCAGATTTGAGCCGTACAATAAAGAGAGGTGTCGCTGATGTGTTTGACATCTTACTTCCCCTCTATTCTCTTTTTTTTCTAATTATGTTCTTCTCCTATTTTTTCCTTATTCCACCAGGTGTAGTCAGGGCCTCCAGTATATTTCCCATTCTCAGTGCTATACTGTTGCTGCTAGGTGGGGTATGTGTGGCATCCAGTCGGTTCTACAAGACCAAGAGACACATTATTCTGGGAGCAGGCATTTTGTTTGTGGTTGCAGGTAGGCACAAACAATTGCTTTTGAAACTACATGCTTGGTTTTCGGTATAAAGTCTTCTTATAACTGCTACCAATTTCTATATTAAATGTTGAAATGTCTATATAATCCTTATCTCTAGGTGAAATACAATATTTTTTAGATTCAAATGATCAAATACCTCATTGTGTAAATCTCCTTTTACATGTAAGACATTGCCTATAGAACTCCATTAAAGCAAAGCATCTATAGATTTTTATAACAGATTACAATACCCCATGTTGTAATGTGATAAAACATTAATGTTCAATGGACACCAAGCTTTTAATTTGTCAGTTTTGTCTGGTGGTGGGTTTGATTTTGCCCACAGAAAAAAAACTGTCAATATTTATTGGGCGGTACGCTCACTGCTTTTCTAATTTGGATGCTCAACTTCCTCAAATGATGATTGTTTGACTTCTGAAAGGTGATTGTACCGGTCATGAACATGACTGACATCTCAAACGTAAACATACACTATATGAAAAAAGTATTAAGTCAAGAATTTTCACAAGGATAACTTGAATTTCTTTCACCGTTCAGCTATAGTTGTGGATTCAGTATGCAATTGTATGAAATGGTTTAGTAACAAGAGCATGAATATAGCAATCAATTGATGTAATGAATAAGATCATATTTACACTGTAGGTACAAACAAGAAGGCATAAAACATTATGATTTTCTGGAGGCCTGAGGATAAGGATAGGATAACTGTCAGAACTGACGAGGAGCTGTCATGCAGATGGTTTAGCACTATTATAGATCAACTATTGTGATGATAGATGACGTTTAAAAAGGAAAAGGGTACAATAAACCGATAAACAAGGACTGTCTTTCCCTTAGTTGATATTTTGCCCTTTCTCATATAAGCAATTGGGGTGATTCGTCTCATACCTCGATTATTTGTCAGCAAATTAATTTAGTAAATAGAATATAACTAGAAAATATTGCAAAGCCATAATATCTGCCTTAGATGATCAGATTGGCAAAGATGAGTTAGCAAGAGTTTATTTATTGTCACCTACTTCATGTAGCCATTAGACTCTTTATTTTGACACATTGCCTATCAACAGTCTAAAGTGGTAAGACACAGGATCTGGCTCATGGATGATGGATCTAGTAGAAAGCTGAGCACACGGGATTCCCAGTGGTTTATATGAGCCAGCATCATAATCTCTGGTATTAGATTTTTCTGGCTTTAGAAATGAAGGCAACCAGACAGAACTAATCCTTTGGCTGTTGAGATTACATAGGCCAGTCAGACACAAAAAAAGGCCAGCAATGGATCAGTATGTCAGAGTAGGAGTTCTGATGAATTCATCAAGTAAGTGAAAATGTCCTCGGATCAATTTGGTAGGAAATGTTTTAGGAGTTGCTCTTAAGCTGCGGTGTAAAGTATGTGAGTAAATGTACTTCATTACTGTATCAAATGATTATTAGGTATTTGAAGTATTTTAATGAGTATCAAAGATATAAGCAATTTTTACTCTAGATTTTTTTACACTAGATTTATGATTCAGTTTATGTACTTTTTACTTACTGACTGTTACCGAAAACATTTTACAAATTACCTCTGTTGAAGATGTAAGGCTCAACATTCCTCTACTCGCATCTGCTGTGAGCGACTTTCTAACACTGCTGGCCTCATTTTCAGTTAAAAAAGAAGCTAAAATAAATTACAACAACTTTGAGAACCAGCTTTTGTTAAAGTTAAATAAAAAATATTGCCTCTTTTTGGGACTGAGAGGTGAATCACATCACATTCTGGCATGTTGAAGAGGCTGTTGTGTTGACGGGTAATGCAATGTTGAGGTGTAGAATTTGATTTGCGTTTTAGAAAATAAAACCTCAACTGTTATTGGCTTTTCACTTACATGAGTCTTGGTGTTGAGGGCTAGTGCATCTTTGAACCTACATTCAATATGAACTAATACTCAATTACTCTTTAAATCAGATACTCCAAGACTTTTACTCAAGTCATGTTGGAATTGGTGACTTTTAACTCGTAATGTAGTAAGTTTTGCATTAAGGTATCTACACTTCAGATACACCTCTGCTCTAAAGGGAGTCATTTGGTGCTGAATTCTGGTCTTTGATGTACTTTGACATTATATACAATGAATGTATAGTGTAGTGTTTCTTTAATGGCTGGAGTGCCAATTTTGCCAGCATGTTCATGTCCATATGTTAAGTCTGGGATGGCAGAGAAAAACATGGCTAAGGACCATTGTACCATTGCTAGATAAAATCTATGCCTGTGAGCCTTAACATACACCTCCAGCTTCGGTAATGCTATGTTTATGTAATGATGCGTTTTTCTGTATCTGCCAAATAATTTTTGTACACTAAGATGCGCCCCATAGAAAAGACCTTGTTACTTAAATATAACAGTGTTATCTGTTTTTAATTTGCTCCATATTCTCAGGGGATCATGAGCTTTAATCCTGATTGCCAGAGTCTTCCATGGCCAAGAGCCAAGGGAGCAAAATATTGGTGATGCTTTCCGGTTGGGAACATTGGCATACTCGCGTTGCTGTCAATCACAGTGACACCAGCTATTCGTGGGTGTCTCTGAGCTCATGCATGCAGATGAAGGCAGATAGCACTTACCTAGAAATGTGTTATGCGGCCCTGTGACGCAGCATAGTTCAAGACGATGCGGTTGGCTGTCTTCACATAATTTGGAGAATGTGTGTGCCTTCATCCTCCATGATGGATAGCTGTTGTGTGATAAGGGAGTGCTGGATTGCACCTGGGAATTGGCAAACAGGGAAAGAAAAAATTTTAATAACACGGATTAAAAAAAGAGAAAGTAAAATCACTGTGGAATCTGGGGATCAGACACACTCCACCTGGGATCACTTCAAGCTAATTATTTGGTTGTTTGTGAGCCATGTCAAAATCTCTTGTGTAGTTTGTCCACAAAAACCACACATCTGAATCGATAAAAGTGTGAGGAGCACAGCATTAAAATTGATGTCTACTAGGTGTTTGATTTTATTCAGTTCAAATCTTGTGCGTTAACAAAGAATTAAATTACCGTGCTGTGGTCACAGGTGTGACGCCACCAAGGAAATCTGCAAAACAAGATGTGGACGACAGAGTAGTATGGAGACGGATAATCCGCTGTTGCGACCCCTAATGGGAGGAGCCGAAAGCAGAAGAAAAATCCTTTAATCACCTTTATAGCGTATAAGGGAGTCATGTGACAAAAGGACGAACGACTCGGACTGAAGTACTCATGAGTTGAACTTCTCAGTTCTGTTTCCTGTGTAATGCACTGCATAGCATAAAGGCAAGTCATGTGACAAAAGAATGAACAACTCGGACTAGAACAGTCTCGAGGTGAACTACTTAATTCTGTTTCTTGTACATAACCTACAGAGATTTTGCGACGCTTTGATCATAAGCATCCAATAGAATATGAACAAATCACTCTTTAGGACGACTCATTCTTCTGATTCACAATAAAGACTCATTCAAAATGAACAAAACGTTCACCACTAGTGTAAAGGGGTGTTGGATAAGCTGCAACACATCAGTGGTATTGATTTGGAGAGGTGCAAATTTTCTCTAAAAATGCTGACAAATGGCACCGGAATATGGTGATGCTGATGTAGATCCACACTCTATTAACAGACCTCTGAAGCATTTGTTTACAGGATGTCTAATACTCTTTATTATTAACAGTCTTTTTATTTTTTTTTAAACTAGGTCTGAGTAACATCATTGGCGTGATCGTGTACATCTCAGCGGCATTGAGCGACATCTCACCGAAGAAGGACGAAGACAAGAAGTGGCACTACTCCTATGGCTGGTCGTTTTACTTTGGTGGCCTGTCATTCATTTTAGCTGAGGTGGTGGGCGTGCTGGCTGTTAACATCTACATCGAGCGAAACAAGGAACTGCGTTGCCGCTCACGTGCAGACCTCTTCCACAGTACGACCTCTGCTGTGCTGCGGCTACCCTCTTACCGCTTCCGCAGGGGCCGCCGCTCCTCGCGCTCCAGTTCGCGCTCTACAGCCGAGCCGCCACGATCATGCGACCCCTCACCTCCCGGCCTTGGTGTCAAGAACTTCAGCCCACCACTGGCCACTGGCCCTCCACCTTTCTCAGTGGCTACGTTGCCTAACCCACACACACATTCAGGAGGAGGGGGAGGAGGAGGAGGAGGAGGAGGAGGAGGAGGAGGAGTTGGGGACATCTCCATGTACACACTTGGCAGGGAAGGCAAACCCCCCATGTACGGAACAGTGGACCGTGCTTCTCTTTACCAGCTTCACAACTACTTTCCGACAAAGGAAGGTGGAGCAGGGACACTCATGACTGGGACATTGCCATCCCTTTCCAAATCAAACCTGGCTTCAGCCAATGCCTCGTCTTCCTCTGGCCCTGGGGTGCAGCAATCCTCACTCACAGCTGGGAATACAGCGACTATGGAAAGGGATAGGGGGCTTGGCACGCTTGATCGGCTGGGGAAAGGCGATAGCAGCAACACCAATACTCTCAACAGGAGAACAACCCCGGTGTAATGCGGGACTCAGAAAAGGGAAAAGGGGGGAGGAAGGTTGGTGGGGAAGAAGAGAAACTAAAAGAGAATGTGGACAGCTGGTGAAAGGCAATAGCTTCAAAACTTGTTGAAAAAGAGAATGCTCTGGCGATTTTTGAGGGTTAGAAAGGTGGATTTTTTGGGAGAGTTAGGGTGGTGGGAGACAGACGTGTATCGAAAGAGGTATTTCGAAAGAGGGAACGATTGTGAGAGATGGAAGAGGAAACATGATAATCTAAACTGAGACAGGCAATGAGGGTTAGGAAGAGGAAGCGTGGGAGGTAGAGAGATGAGAAAGAGAGAGAGGGCTGAGAATCAGAGAAAAGGAGGATGACTCAGAGGACATAGAGAAGAGAAAGAGAGAGATAAGCCAATCATCCTCCTTTTCTCTCTCCTTATCTGTTTTCAAACATGGTGACTTTAGTCATAAATAGAGTTAAATTCGCACTTTTACTGATTCATGTCAAAATACTTGATGTGTGTGATGGTGGTCTTACTTTGGTCTCTTTTGAGTCCAGTGCATTATATTATCAGGTTTATGCCTGTTACTTATTTAGCATTCCAATATAGTCTCTTTTATTATTGTAGATGTTAATGTTTGGGTTATTAGAATTCCCTTTTGTTATGAAATTGTTTATTTAATAACTGATTTTATTTGGTTTCCATTTCAGTATATGAACTAAACTGTGATTTTTCTTTTCTTGCACATTCTGACAATATTTTATAATGTCATTCAGTGTTAAGCAAGTACATATTTGTGAGGTTTTGTGACATTATTGGCGACATCATCAATCACTATTATTATTATTATTATTATTATTATTATTATTATTATTATTATTATTATTATTATTATTATTATTATTATTATTATTATTATTATTATGTCGCTCTCACAAAGACAATACTTAGACTTGTGGAATTTCCTTTATTGTAATTGTAGGTGTATTTAATAGTTAGATTCCATATAAATATGTTGGTTTAAATTACTAAAATTAGTCTCCTTAATATTTTTGCAGTGGGCTGAGAGGTTTGAGAGACTGTTTACTAGAAAACTGAGTTATAGGGAAGGACAAAAGTAAAAGTGAAAAAGAAAGACTTTTGCCAGAGGAGCAATACTTATACCTATAAAACCTCACCAGAAAAGACAAAAAACTATATGGATATGTGTAAGACTTTTTTTTTTTTGGACAAATAAAACTAAATATATTCTACTAAATGTATGCAATTGAAATTATGTGTATATATTTATATGCATTGCAGTTTTAATTTGTTCCTAACAGGGAAGCTAAATACTAAATACTTTACATTTTGTTATATAGATCACCATAGCACACATGAGACCGCAGCAGTCCATTCGCAGAGTCGAAGTATTTGGGTATTTCAATTCTTAAAAAAAAATCATTTAGAACAGCTTTAATTTATAAAAGATTTAAAAACGGTGGTGTGTGAAAGGAAAACGTTAAATAGTAATGATATTCACATAGAATTCATTTGTAAACATTACAGTTTTACAAGAAATATTAGAAGCAAGATTTTTAGGACTAATGCGAACATTTTCCATTTTACAAGACAGTGTGTCTAGACAAATACACTATAAAATATAATATACAGATAAGATGCTCTGTGAATGTACCAAAAGCTTGGCTAGTGAAAATGAAGTCCAGCGAATGCAAGACTCCTGATAGTTGGTGAGTATGAAATCAGTGAAATGTGTTTTTCTGTAAAATCACTGCAAAAAATGTATATAAAGACATATTCTCCATTTCTCATTTTCCTTGCATGAAACACATGGCAATGGGTTGTACTGAAGTTTCCCAAAATATAGTGGTACTGGGATTCAAGCATATAATGTACCTTGAGCAGTATCTACTTTGCAAAATTGAAAGGCCTTCTGAAAACAGAGATGTGTTTATAGTCTCAGGAGTGTACAGGGTTTTACAGAAGTGTACAAACATATACTTCATTCTTCATAGAAACATTTGAGAGCAAATCGTACCATTCTAAGGTGTATGTTCCTGCCTTCAGATTGAAGATGTTGTCTGGGATATGATATATAATCATGGTGGTCTAGTATACATATGATTTATAGAATGATGGTGCCAACAGAGAAATCTTTGAGAAGAATATCATGACAATAGGGTCTTAGTGGTAGCGAATTTATAGCATGGCTACATACACAGACATCTTCTTCACAGTTGGTGCTGGGAGCAAAGTTTAGAGGTGGAATCAGAAAAAGGAGTAGTTAAAGGTAAAAGCCGCTAGAAGTGTGGAAATGTGGGATAAGAATTGAATTGATTACACATGAATTTAATTGATTGCATATGCCCTTAGTCAGCTATTGTGTACAGCTAGCTATATTACAGAAGAGAGAAAGAATGGCAGGGCATTTTGAAACAGTACATATTGTACACAGTAAACAGTACCTGGATCATCTTGGCATCATAACATGATGCTAAGCTGTTCTGATTTTGTGCCAAACATATTTGCCATGTGCTGTGAGGTGATTTAGGCAGTCTTAGTTTTGGGGATTTCTTTAAAAAAAAAAAAAAAAAAAAAGCATTTAGCAGCATGTTGACATGACATCTCTTAGCAGCCTCTGTAAACGTTTCTTCTTATTCAAAATTATTTCTACATTATAAACTTATTTAAAGTCCTCGTTTACTTTGTGGTCTTCACTATATCATCTCAATTGGAACTATATTTACCTGATGGAGACATCTTTCATTGAACTAGTTTTTTTTACATCTGTGGTTTTAAACAGCCTTAAACTAAATGGTCAAAGTATTGTGGACACCTGACCATCACAAACGCATTCCAAATTATAAAAAGCTCCGCTGTTCTGGAAAGGTCTTTCACCGGAGTTTGGAATGTGGTTGTGAGGATTTTATTCAGCCATAAGAGGAGTAGTTCATTTCAAAGGTGTTGAGGTTAAGGCTTGGTGGAGGACAAGGTCTAGTTCTTTCACTCCAATTTCAACACACTATAGCTTTATGGTGCTCGCTTTGTGCATAGGAGTTTTGTCACACCGGAACAAATTGTGGTAACAGTTAGGGGAAAGACACAATTTGGAGTGTTGCATAGTTAATCGATACATTTTGCTACATTGTTTTGGTGAAATGTATGTTTTCCTAGAATAGGTTTTGGCAGAAATACCAAATTTTTGTTGAAAACTAAACAATTAAACAACAAAAAAAGCTTCAATATATCTTGCCATAGAATCTACTGATCTCTGGTCTACTGATACACTGCTTATAACATCATGCTTATTACAATTGTTCATGATAGTAGTAGACAATTTTGCATGTCTACACTTCAGTACAAAACTTCCCAAAGCTGTATTTTTGGCTGGATATCTTGTAAATGTTAAAGAATACATTATTGTCATACTCATTGAACCATTTGTTGAGCCCTTGTTGGTTGTGAATGAGATTATTGCCACCTTATGCCCCCATTCTCCAGTCACATTTTTGTTTTGATTTTACAGTGATTCTTCTTTCTAACTATATAATTGAACTGTTCACTAATTCTTTAGGTTCTCACAAACTTACCCGCTGCAAAGCCTGAGCGGTTTTCGACTATACACTAACCAGACGTAACATTATTACATTCTAACATTATGAGCAGTGAAGTAAATAACACATTCTTTTCATCACGCCACCTTTTAGTGGGTGGGATTTTTTCAGGCAGCAAGTGAACATTTTGTCCTCAAAGTTCATGTGTTAGAAGCAGGAAAAATGGGCAAGCGTAAGGATTTGAGCGAGTTTGACAAGGGCTAAATTGTGATGGCTAGACGACAGAGCATCTCCAAAACTGCAGCTCTTGTGGAGTGTTTCCCAGTTTGCAGTGGTCAGTATTTATCAAAAGTGGTCAAGGGAAGGAACAGTGGTGAACCGGCGACAGGGTCGTGGGCGGCCCAAAGCTCATTGATGCACGTGGGGAGCGAAGGCTAGCCAGTGTGGTTCGATCCAACTGATGAGCTCCTGTAGCTTAAACCGCTAAAGAAGTTAATGCTGTTAAGGCTCGAAACGTCTGGACTGTTTTGGCAGCAAAAGAAGGATCAGCACAATATTAGGCAAGTGGTCCTAAGTTTATGTCTGGTCAGTGTATGTGTTTAAACATACGGTATCATGCCACTTATAGAGAAAGAGTGTAATGAGCATGCCTAATTGTGTTTATCTCCTAGAGCCCCACAGTCACCTTCATGCTCTGCAAAGCAAGAACTGAGAAGCAGCAGTATGTTTTGTGCTGAGACACTTCAGTGTGGCATCATGTGAGCTCTCATGATGTGCGTAAGTGAGCTACTGCATAGCATTAAGAGCACTAGTGTCCCAACCAGATGCTTCCTCGAATTACCTCTGAACACACACACACACACACACACACACACACACACACACACACACACACACACACACACACACACACACACACACACACACACACACATAGTAGATCAAGTCTCATCCTGGCATTGGGACAGGACTGTGTTTTTTGTAGGTGGCTATAAATGTGTATGAATGTTTGAGGAGTAGATCATGGGTACAGTTTATATCATATAATCAGTAGCATGTCTGGATCAAGTCTTTTGGGAGTTTTTACAAGCTCAGAAGTAATATATAATATATATTATATACTGTTGCAATGCTCTGAGTCCTCTGTCTGATGCTAATTATTAGATTGGTATGTGCTTTTTAAACTGTTAAACTGCTGTTATAATAACCTTCACTCTTCCAGGAAGATGTTCTACTACATAGTGCTTGTGGAGATTTGTGCTTATTCAGCCAAAGTACTTCAGTAAAGTCAAGTATAAATATAGGATAAGAAGCCTGGGGTGCTGTCAGCTTTCTAATTCATCCCAAAGGTGTTTAATAGGGTTGAGGTCAGAGCTCTATAGCAGGTCAGTCAAGCTCTTTCAGTCCAACCCATATAAATCATATCTTAATGGAGCTGGCTTTGTGCACAACAACACTGTCATGCTGGAACAGATTTGGTTCTTAAGTTCAGGTGAAGGGAAAATGTAATGCCTCCAAAAACATCTTATACAATTGTGTGCCTCCAACTTTGTGGTAATCGTTTGGGGAAAAACCACATATAGCTGGGAAAGAGTCGGCTTTTCCAAAACTTTTGTCTACATAATGTGTGTGTGTGTGTGTGTGTGTGTATATATATATATATATATATATATATATATATATATATATATATATATATATATATATATAAATTAAGAAAACTTGTGTCAGTCATACTGAAATAAAATAGAAACCATTTTGTATGCAAAAAGTAAATAAAAAGAATGATAGTACTACTGGGTGCTCAGATCTCACTTAAGAGATTTGTGTTGCATACATCTATTGGATTGCAATTGGCCATGCTCTATATTTAGAGAGGTTAGTGTGAGGTAGGGGAGGATATGAGATAAGTGAAAAAGCAGAGAGACCAAAATCGGGAAGCGGGTCAAGTAGGAAAAAAGAAATGCATTTCAATGTGTATTGGGTGTCCAAATGAAACAAATATGTTATAGAAAGACATGGTTTTGGCTTGTTTTCCCAAATATGGATTTAGTTTGATGTACATATTAGGGGTGTATGTGAATACAGAATCTGAATAAGAAGTATAAATATAGATATAATAAGAAAGAGTGCTTTAGAGGTAGGATCCTACAAAAGTGGCAGGATTTTACTTTCATGCTGGTGCAAATGGCCAGTCAGATATGATGCTCACAAAACTAACAATAACAAATGAATTAAAATAAGCATGCTTTTCGGATATTTGGTGAGAAAAAAGCACTATCTGAGAAATACAAGTGATTGTTTATATATCTCTATTCAATTGCCATTGTTTAGGCTGTAGATGCAAGTGTACCTCTGATTACATTCAGTATGTACAAGGGGACATTTATGCAACTAAAACAAAGTACTGTATACGATTTACTGAAATCTATATAGATTTCTCGAACATTACTAAATGTTCATTTACTTATACACTTAGATTTCACATAGGTTTAATATCAGAACGGTGAACCATTTTCATTATGATTGCAATTCTGAAAATATATACATATAAATTTTAGTCAGACGACTGTGGCAAAAAAAAAACTCCCTTAAATGTTATGAGGAAAAAACCTTGAGAGAAACCAGACTCAAAAGGGGAACTCATCCTCATTTGGGTGACATCAAGGGTGTGATTATAAATCTTTAAACAATACAGAACAACTTACTTTACTGTTGGTAGAGAACTGTTTTCCTGATCTACTAAACTATTTAGTATATTACTTCCAAGTATGAACTCTTTATAAGTGAAAAACATGATTAGGTTCAAATGCTTGGGCTTAATTTATTGGCAATATTTTTCCACTCTTGTTCTATTTCAGTATATTTTGTTGCCTGGTACTTGAGAAGTTGGGAAGATATTTTTAGGAGATGATTGCAGATTGCTGAGTATCTTAAAAAGACACCCTGTACGCACTGTGTTATTTTCTTACTTATGCTGGAACACATATAACCTTCTTATATTAGGTAATAAATTGTGTAATCCTTCTAAATATATAGTGTTTATTAAAAACTATTTGTATAACTATATGTATTTCATAGAAACAAGACATTCATTTTTAATAATACAGCAGTGTTTTTTTTATATACATACTTTATTTCTACAACTTAAATTACTGTTCTTTTTTATACACAGTGACACTCCAAATGTACCTGAACTGTTGTGTTTATTAATAATTAATATTATTATTTGTTATTATTTTTGTATTTTTTTTATTTCTCTTTTATTCTATTGTGTATAGATAGATAGATAGATAGATAGATAGATAGATAGATAGATAGATAGATAGATAGATAGATAGATAGATAGATAGATAGATGTGTGTGTGAAACAAAAGCTACATCGGTATCATTAAATATTACCTTCTCCAGAACCATGCACTACTTTTGTAAGTATGTGGACAGCTCGAACTCTTGCCAAAGATTTGAACACGCATATATTTGTATATAATGTCTTTGGAACCATGGCAATGCCCCTTTGAACAACAGAGCCCCAACCTCAACAACACCGATCTGGAACACCGACAGTCCCCCAGACCTCCGCACCCATCACCCAATATCAGTGCCTGAGCTAAGAACACAAATCCCCCATAGACACCCTCCAAAATCTAGTGAGAAGCCTTCACAGAGTAAAGAGTGAAGCTTGTTAGATCAGCAGACAGACTATTAAACCTGGAATGAAGTGTTGAATAAACATATATGTGCATCGTTATCAATTGTCATCAAAACCTTTTAAACCATTTCAGCATTATTTGTAACAGTTCCCAGCCATCTAGAGTGTCTTAGCAGTCCAGAAAACAATTGAGATGATTATTGAGACCACTGTGACTTTATCCAGGTTCTATAAAATTTTAAATGCTGAAACAATGGTGGTTGTAGAGATTCTCCTTACATGCTCTTTGCTGTTTTCTTAGATACTTAGAAATGCTTCCACTTTGAAGGTAAAATTTGATTCACCAAATCTTCAATGTGATGCAATCAAAATGAAGAGCATTGGCAAGATACAAGATCCATGATAAGAGCATTATCTATCTCAAATCTCTGATAAAAAATAAATATTGTTATATATAGCATATACATTTCTAACATTTAATAGTGCATTCAATAGTAATAATTTATCAGTATATTAATTATGTGTAATAAAGGCTCCACAGCTAACCAAAGTTAACCAAAGTGCATGACTTTAAAGTTGACGCAGGCTTCATCTCAAAAGCTTGACTTGACTCAAACTTGCTAAAAGAACATCTCTGCTACAGTACATATTAATTATGCAGAACTGCATTACAAGCAGATACATAAAGCTAGCTCAGTTTTCATGCTGACAGGAGTGTAATTTGCTGGTTAACACCTGCATGTTGCTATTTTAGTTGGGCACAAAGCCTATTTTTGTTCATCGCTGTTGCTATTTTTTTTTATTACTGTTCTGTACGTTTCTTCAAAGATGTCATTGAAAACCACTACTAGGCTTATTGTTAAGTGATGGGAGGGCTGTTTAGCTGTTTAAGTGAACATGCCCTCCTTCAAGAGACCATTGGCAGAAATCTTTTGTGTTTTTGAGTCTATCTCTGCCACTGAAGTTAGTGTAATAGTAAGAAACCATTATTGGATCAAGATTCCAGGAGTGTATGTGATTAACCTAGTGATGCTGAAGGTTGAGATTGTATAGTTAAGACACTGCTTCAGGATTATGGACCTGTTTTGTTTTTATTTTTTTTATTTTTTTTATTTTCTTTTGTTTGGTTTTCTTTTGATTTTTTTAAGGACCAGTGGGTGGGTTCCAATTATATGGAGCTCATGCTGTTACAAGAAAAGTCTTTGCAATGGTTCTGGAGTGGAGACTCCATTTGATAGCTGAATCTAGGATGTAGGAGTTACAATGATTTTTGACCATGCCATAGAAAAAAAGGAGAATACTCTTTATTTCTTTTGCACTGCTTTCAGAAGGGTCATGGGGAGATTTAAAAAAAATAAATCCCATCTACACTTCTGGGCACAAAAATAGGCCAAGCACACAATGGCAAATATTAGTCTTTTGATAATTTTAACAATAAATCATTGGCCAGGAAATAATCAAATGTACTCTTGAGACCTCCTGTGCCACCTTTTGCATTTTTTACTAGTACTGCAGTGAACTGTTTGGGGAAAAGCTAGAAATACTTACATACTGTAGTCTATTTGGATGTAAAGGTAAAATTCTGATAATGATTATATACTGCAAATGAATAATACAATATGAACGCACAAACTATCTAACACAGCTGAGCGTACAATGTTTTACAAAAATATATTTGGGACGTTTTTTTTTTTCCACAAAAGATTAGTCATTATTTGGTTTTCTGCACACATAATGTAGCCTATCAAGGGCCTGATAACAAGATCATAAATGGAAACAGAATTGATGTAGCCGAGAGAAATCTTTGAATAATTCTTACAAATGTCCAAACCAGGAAAATTGTTTTTAAAAACTTAATATTAATATTTTGTTTCTGTTTTGTGCTCGGCTCATATTTTGTGCTCTGTAGTAGGGAGGTGAAGGTAACTTAACCCAAGCACTAAACTAAAAGCCAAAGCAAATGCATTTATAAAGTGTACCCCACCTTATATTTTACCTTTAAGTTGAAATAATTCCCAGAAAAGGTGCACCAATCCATCCTGCTGCGTAAATGAAGTGTAATTGCTTCTCGCTGTAGGAGATTGTGTGAAACTGACTACACAGATAAAGGTCTCAGACAATTTCATTCAGCTGCAATATTTGGTCAGCTGTTTAAAAGAAAACAGAAAGACATTGTGTATTTTTTAGATAAGCTAATCCTTCTTAAGTTCCTAATGCAATCAGACATAATTTTTTTTTTACATATGATTCATGAGGATTTAGTGCTATAATTAAGACTATCCTCTTCATTCAAACTAAATATGACCAGGTGGTTCATAAAGGGTTTATAGAGGTTTCTGTGGTATCCTATGCAGTCCTTAATAAGGCGAAATTACTTTCCTTTTGGTTGCTCAGTATCTCAGGTAGTTATGGTTGCTAGCAATGTGTGATGGTAATTCCAAGTGTTTGGTATGGTGTTACTATGTGGTGGCCAGTTGATAGTAAGGACCATCAGGACCCTGGTAAGTAGATTGCTATGGATGCTAAAAAGGTGTAGTGGCATTGTTAGCATGTTTATAGGTGACTGCTACGGTGGTTGTGGTTACTAGCAAGGTGTGATGGTATTCCAAAAATTTTCTGTTGCTGGGTGATTACCAAGTGATTGTTATCACTGTTATCTAGGTTGCTACGTTTGCCCAGAAGGTCCAATAGCATTTCTTTTCATTGCTACGGTGTTGTTTGTAAATTCTATAAAATCCCAGGTAGTTGTGGTTTGCTAGCCAGGTGTGATGGTATTTCAAATAGTGTTGCTGAGTGATTGCCAAATGATTATCATTGTTATCAAGGTTGCTATGGTTGCTCGAAAGGTCCAAAAGCATTCCTTTTGGTTGCTATGGTGGTTGGTAGGATCGTTTTCCAAATTATATTCAGAGTGTTGCTTTGTAATTTAAATCATTATTATCTAGGTTCTTTGGTTGCTCTAAATGTACAATAGCATTTCAAGTGGTTGTTAGTTTGTTGCTTGGAAGGTGTGATGGTTTCCATGTAATTGTTAGAGTGTAACTAGGTGGTCACCAGGTAATTGTTCAGGTATCTAGGTTGCTAAGCAGAAGCAATAGCATTCCAATTGATTGCTAGGGTGTTGCTTTTTGACCTGCTATGGATGATTGAAAGGTGTGATAGTATTCTAAGCAATTGTTGGGGTGTTTTGCTATAGTTGCTAAATGATTGTTGTGGTATTATGCAGTTAATAAGTGTTATTAAATGGTTGCTATGTTGTACTTTCCATTGCTAGGGTGTATGTAGATTTGTTTAATGTGGTTGTTGGATTTATTGCAATAGAGAATACAGCATAAGTTGTTTGATGTTTTTGTTTTTATGAATGATCCCACTGTGTGACCAGTCAGAGCAACACATTATACAAAATAGCTTGCATTCACCCAAACTAGCAAGAAATCAAATGACACATATGTGAGCACAAAACTAGCATATTTAAAAATACAGCATGATCATAAGATTTTATTTTTAAGAAACTCAACAGATATATGTGCTGTAAGTGCTGTCAGTTAAAGTGGATATTGCAGTTTCATGTCCACTCTTAATATATTCATTAAAACCCATCTGCTTTATACATTTTATCACAAAGTCATGAATAAATATCAAAATTACACAATGCTATCATTTTATGCCTAATTTTGCTCATGTACAATGATCACAAATCATAAGCTGTGAAAAACAAATGATCCTTTTAACCCTTATTCAATCATAATACACTTCACTGGTACATTGCCAAAAACAAGAGTCACACTAGAATACAATCAGTGTAATCGAGATCAGTATATACTGTATTAATATCTCACAATCTCATAAATGTACACTAATATATGACAAAAACAAACCAATACACAATGGGATTTATTTTTACTTTGTTTCCCAGGCAGCTTATTTAACTTATTTAAGATTGAGCCACTGCAGTGAAAAGAATTTGATCAGTACCAAAAATTACAAAGGGCCCATGTCACAAGTTGTCAGTGTTCCCTCTTAGGCAGACATTTTTCCCAAATGCTGTATGGTAGTGCAAGAAACAGGAATAAAACCCCTGCAATGATTAGTAAGATGCCAGCACATCCCATACATGCTACTGACCATGACAGTTCATGGTGCAATGGTATGGTGTGGTCACTTTCCAAAAATGAAAGGACTGACTGACGAAAAACAATGAGAGACAGGAAAACCAGGAGACCTGAAAACAAAGATAGAAGATCGGTCAGTCCGAATACTGAATACTGAATACTGAAATTTCTGAAAACAAACTTCAAGCTTATATCAGATATGAAAGTTTGTTTTTAGAGAGGCTATAAGTTTGGAAACACCTACTTTTTTATTCATTTAGAGGCAAATCCATTAAGTGGAAGCTTAATGGTTTGGGTTTGTTTTGGAGCAAGGAAGATTGGAGACTAATTCCAGCTAACTGAAATGTTGGAACAAATTCCGCATACAACAAGACAATGACCCAAAGCACATGTCCAAGATCTGTGTTACTTAGAGATCAAACAGTCAGTCGGAGTATTATTTATCATAGAATCACCTGCCCACTCAATATACCCAAATCCTATTGAACTGTTCTGGGTTGAACTGGATCACAAGGTTAGAAAGATTTGAAGAGACACAGCAAAGTATTTGAACTGAATGAACATAAGCTGTAATTTATGCCAAGGCAGGATTTTTTTTTTTATGAAAATAAAGATTAACATTTATTTGTTTGGTCAAAGTAAATCTTCATACTGTTAAATTACCAGCTTGTTACGTATAAACAAAACATGCATGTGTCTTTCAAAAATCATAAAAGAATAGGTGTTTCCAAATCTTTGACAGGCACTGTATGCACATCAGGTGTTCAGTAAATATCATTTGTCAGTATTGTTCACAATGCAATGACTATACCTGATAATGTGAAACAGACGGACGCTGGCTTCAGGAAGAACTGCTCGCCTTTGCTTAATGCCATGACAATGCAAACAGCTCCCGTCCCCATCAGAAAAAGACTTAAGATAGCCAACATGGCAGAGATTACAGTCAAATCTGCACAAATAGAAAGGGAGATCACTCACAGACTCATAGACCCTTTCTTTTATCTTCATTCACTATCAATCTATTCATGAATCCAAAATATTAATGAAACTGTTCTGAAATCAGCTTTTCTCAGGTGCATTTAAGACAGAAAGAATAGCCTTTATTTGTCACATATACATAACAGCACAGTTAAATTCTTTTTTTTTTTTTATATCCTAGCTTGCTCAAAAGCTGGGGTCAGACATGATATAGTGACCCTGGAGCTCAGAGGATTAAGGGCCTTTTGTAAGAGCCCAAGAGTAGCAGCTTGACAATACCAGGACTTGAACCCCCAAACTTCCAAACAGTAAACCAGCACCTTAACCACTGAGTTACCAATCCCCCACATACATTAAATAGACAAAAGTTTGTGATACGATGATACATACAGTATGTGTTTTTTAACATCCCATTCTACATTGACTTCCCATTTGCTGTTATAATTTGGAGATTTTTGCTAATTTATTGACAAGGGCATTAGTAAAGGCAGGTACTGATGTAGAGTGAGGAGGCCTGGGGAATTCATCCCAAAGGTGTTCAGTAGGGTTGAGGTCAAAGCTACATATCAGGTCAGTCTAGATCTTCCCCCTCAACCCATGTAAACCATACTTCATGAAACTGGCTTTGTTCAAAGGGACATTGTCATGCTGGAACACGTTTAAGTATCCTAGATCAAATAAAGGGAAAATAAATAAAGTTGTGAACCTCCAACTTTGGGTAACAGTTCAGGAAACAATCACATAGGGCTGAAAAAACCCGCTGTTGCAATACTTTTGTGCATATAATGACAAATAGAAATACAATGTTGGGATGCTAATTAAAAAAAACTGTACAGATTTAAAAGCCAAAAGCCTGCTGAATTTATTCAAATGTTCAGGTAAGAGTATTATGAATTATGACTAATGGTTCTCTTTGTTCAGATGGATGGATGGATGGATGGATGGAAGGATGGATGGATGGATGGATGGATGGATGGATGGATGGATGGATGGATGGATGGATGGATAGATAGATAGATAGATAGATAGATAGATAGATAGATAGATAGATAGATAGATAGATAGATAGATAGATAGATAGATGACTCACTCTTTGCTGGCATTTTGTGAAACAGGACTGTGTTTTCTCCAGTTGTATATATCTTGAAATAGGTGCAGTTTGATTCTGGAATAAGCAAATTATGGGTTAATAAATGGGGATACTGGGTCTTGAAATTTTTGGTTAGCATGAGCTCAGTATTGAATCTGGGAAGCTGTAAAAAGGATAATGCTCCCGACAGCATCCCATTGTGCCCTCTAATAAACATTATAAAATAGATTTTAGAATGAAATTGTGTTGGAAAAATGTTGGATCAGTACGAAAATGTATGTAATGTCTGATTATTGAGATTTGACATTATGATTTTTTTTAAACTCTCACCTCCAGGTAGGTCTATAGGCCCACAGGTTTCCCTCTCAGGGTCGACATCCGCGACCCAGAGCCTTTTCATACAGCTCTTCCACAAGCCATAGTGTGCAGACAGGCATGTCTCATTGTTATAAAAGTTTTTTGATGAGGCCAGCTCCACCCAGAACTCTGTGCCCACCCCAAGAACAGTCAGCGTGATGCCCACTGCAGCCACAAAGAGCGCTAGCTTAATCTTGCCTCCCTGATGCTCACTTAGGGAAGCTGTGGGTGCTCTTGTCCGCCTCTTGCCTCCACCTCCGGTTCGCACAGCTATCATTCCTGATAGTGCTTCAGTACCTCTACCAGATATGGCTGTGGACCTGGCCTCCTCGTCCTGCACGACGAAGGTGGACCACATGACAGTGTATAAAGAGTTAGAAAGGGAATGATGGGAGCAGTAGAAGAGTAGAGACTAGTCAGTGAGGAACTTGTCTAAAGGTGCTAACGTAGGTGAAAAAATACTAAATCAAGGATCAAGATCACTCTAGCAAGAGTGCAGACTAAGGCTAAACGAATGGATGGTAGCAAAGTAAGATACAATCCGCTGAGCTATTTGCTAAGAGCCGTGGCATGGTGTCACATTAGATAACAAATTGGCAGGTGTTAATCATGGATGCTTAAAGACCAACACTGACAGCTGAACAACAAGGAGTGATGTAAGCCAGGCACTTGGACTCTGCCCATGACATTACAAAAAAAAATTATAATTTGAAAAATATGCCTACTGACAGTGTTGATCAAGGTTCAGGAAGTATACACGAAGTAAAGGATTTGAGGAAGGAACCTTAATGTGGAATATCTGGAAATCAAAAAAACAAGAACAATATGACATGCAAAACGCAATTGCATTATCTGCACAATGTAGAAGAATACTACAATGTACAATGTCAAGATACAAGTAATGCCACAAATATCAAGTACTATTCCATCCGTTCTTAAGTGTTCATGACAATAAATATAAACGTATGCTAGGTCAGGTAGTAAGGTTCCAACCTCAGTGAGCGACAGGATCTGTTACATTTTAAAACCTAGGTCAGAGGGTTTATGCCCATCCTGTAACTGACAAAAAAACAAAGACAAACTTTGTGACAAGTGTTGACTAGACAAGTGCTTCAATAACGAATCATAAGAACGAGACAAACAAGCTGCTAACCTTTTGGGTGTGAGAGGCTCGGTTCGGAGAGTGAGGAAAGAAAGGTTTTCTCTGTGTCTAGGAGCAATGACAAGGCAGAGGGACAGAAAGGGGGGAAAGGGAGGGCAAAAAGAGGGAGGAGGCCAGTGACATGCTGTTGCTGCTGTGTGCATAAGGGGGGACGCAAGCTATTCTATTCAAAACCTCTCAAATTCATGGCCACAGACGTCAAAGATTTGGGTGTTTTCAAGCATGCGTGTAGCGGCCGAGAGTGAATGTGTTACCACGGACTTGCTCAGATCGGTTTGTGCATTTTTGCACTCGTACTCTTCATGTTTCAGCAGTTATGCATGCGAGGGCTGAAGCATGTGTTTTGCATTTCTATTTTTAAAAGCCACCTGTTTATCACATTTAAAAAAACGTAGCAGCTGAAGACAGCTGCTTAAGGGTTAGGATCAGCAAATATATACATATGTGTGTGTGTGCTCAGGAAAAGGGGGTATTATATTCCTTCTGAAGTCGGTCATTATTTGAGCCAACAGATGTCACCTAGGTAATTGGTCACAAATTCCTTAACTATGTGTGAGTTGAGTCATGCGTAGCAAAAACACACCTGTTTTGATTTAGATATACATCATGAAATGCAGCATGGACTATTGATACGGTTAGAAGTTTATGGTGGATATCACTTTGCGTTTTGCAGAAAACCAGTAATTGTTTCTCAAACAATCAATCAATTAATCAACCAATAAATAAACAAATCAGTCAAGCAATCTATTATGAAGGTAAATAGATGTAGCAAAAAGCAAGATATCTGCTATTAAAGTCACATTTCCTGTCAAATTTATTTCTTGATGGAGAAGAATTTGCATTCGATTTTCATAAAAATGATGGCACTGATCATCTGTCATGCAATGAGAGAGAGCGAGAGAGCGAGAGAGAGAGAGAGAGAGAGAGAGAGAGGGAGGGAGAGCGCTGCAGTTGTATGTGCTTAGCATGATGATGGCTCTGCTGGCTCACTCTTCATGATGTTGCTTTATCACTAACCAGTAGGTGGTGCCACTGAGCAGAGTTGTCCCAGCAGCTTTCAACACTTTCAAACTTGTTGATTTACAGCATATCTCTAACACTTCAAGGGCAGGGGAACTAGGAACAGCCTACTGGTATATTCTTTCGTGACTGATTTCACAAATTATGACTAATTTCTAAGCATCATACGGTATATTATTAACTATTCTATATACTAGTTGATATATACACATATACATAAAAAACTCTCTCTATCTAAAACTCTCTATCTCAGTGGTGGGCAGTCAGGACCAGCAAAGCCTTCTCTGCTGGCCTAAAGTCACTATCAGAAGCCCTGATTTACATTTACAACCTAAAATCTAATATTTATTCCATGATATTATATTCATTTATTCCCAACAGTTTATTATCTTCATTTCGTAGCGTTTCTCTTGGCTGCACTGCTTCCAGTACTTGCATGTGGATGTTAGATTTTTTTTGTCCAATCAGATTTTAGCCTCTATGTGCTGCCATGTCAATCTAATCTGCCCAGAATATATAAAATACCATTGAGAATATTACCAACAGGTCTGTTTTTTTAACCAATCAGATTTCATATTCGCCTCACTCGCCACACAGTTGTGGTTGTAGTGTAGAGGTTTGTAGTCTTAACTGGTTTTCTTGCTTTAGTAAAATGGTATTTGCCCTCCATATGTAAAATGTCTCTCTCCCTTCCTGTATACCACGCGATGTTATATCGCGGTTTTGAATGGTATTTATGGTTTCTATAATCGCGACGTGAGGCCCAGGTACCAAATGCACAGTTCATACTATGGCTTTAATGAAGCCTCGTTTAATGCAGTTTAAACGAAGTAATGCTAACATATTGTAGACATTTGTAAAATCATGTCTTAATTACAAATGCATATAATTTCTAGTTCTAGTAAAATGAAAAAGAAACAAGAAGTGAAGTAAGAAAAAAGGAGAAAAAAATGATGTGTAGGCCAATAGCAAATGGAAGAGATAAGGAAGAAGACGAAGAGGGTGTGTGTGTGTGTGTGTGTGTGTGTGTGTGTGTGTGTGTGTGTGTGTGTGTGTGTGTGTGTGTGTGTGTGTGTGTGTGTGTGTCTTTTGGGGGGTGGGGGTGGGGAGGTGGTGTTGAGTGAGGGGGAAAAGAGGACAGAGTTAAACTTATTTCCTTCAAGCAAATCCTTTTCAATCTGATCCCTGCAAATGAGAAAAGCGAGTCAGCTTGTGGTTTCATGAATTCACAACATGTAGGAGAATATATGTTAGTTTGTCTTGATAGACCTACATGTAGCTAAAATTGTTCGCAAATAAATAAATGTTTATGTAAATCAAATAAGTCCATTTTATTAACTGTTAACTGAAGTTCATAGCCATTGCTTTAGAATAGGATTGAGTTGCTTGGGATTGCCACATTTGGATGTCTGGTCTGGTACAATTCATTCTCCAGAAAAATACAAAAATTATATATATATATATATATATATATATATATATATATATATATATATATATATATATATATATATATATATATATAAAACATTTAAAAAAATCTAAATGCTGTGTATGATGTGTATGCTGTATGTATATATATATATATATATATATATATATATATATATATATATATATATATATATATATATATATATATACAGCCTCGTCAACACGTGTGATTACACAAATACTAAGGGCTGACTGGTGGCATGCCAAGCCAATCTGCCATGACTATTAATCCCCTGCAGATCCTATTATCCAGTCAACCTTGACATGTAGAAAATACTCCCTTTGGTCGGAACACTTTGATATGGTACATCTTCAGGAAGATCATTTAAGGTTGGTAGATCGGCACATACATACAAAAGGTAAAACTGTTTTGCCTTCTTCTGCTATTTTTTCATTCGATTTTAGTACAGCTGTTACAAATTTATAGGGTCTTTTTACTAAATCAAATTCAGTCCTAATAAAAAACAAACATTGTTAATAGGTTTTAATATGGCTTTGACAAGAGTCATGACAAAAAGGGGTAAAAATGGGTTTTAATCTGGATCCTAAGCTCTAGATTCTGAATGGGGTTAAAAATATTATTTCTTATTAGCATTGAAACTAGTTATTAAATAATAATATAATATAATATAATATAATATAATATAATATAATATAATATAATATAATATATATAATTTTATAATATGGTCTAATATGGTTTACATGTATAAATTGTATGGATTTGTAAGTTTTTTTGGGGTAATTATAAAGCAATCATACTATTGGTATAACATAATGACGTTAGCTGTATCTATCTGGTGCTCAAAACTGACAGCCATACAGTATGTCTGACCTAAATAGGATTAGTTTTTAAATTAAATGTGAAACCTGTACTATGCCCCTGGAAAGGCTGGGAAAACAAGAGGATATTATAATACAATATTATTCTCCTCTAGTTCATAACTGTCATTTACTAGAGATGTGCACAGGAATTTTTTGTTCATATCTCTCATGTGTGTGTTTTTTGTTTTGGTATTTGTTCATGATATTTTCGGAATTTAGGAATTTTGGTTAGTTTCAAACAAACTATTGGTCTACACTGCAACACTTGCAAACCTGACCATGCAGTTACTAAAGACCAGCAAGTTTTTTTTTTTATTCAAATCAACATGCTTTTTATTGGACCTTCAAATATGATCATTTAGATACATGAAATTAAAATGCTTATATGTACTTATTTGTTGTCTCTCTGATATCAGTTCTGATACACATCTTCATTGTAAGCCAGAAAGATTAAAAGAAAGCAAGCAAGCAAGAAATAAATAAATAAAAAGAAAGAAACTGCATCTCATATTCTTATATGTGTGCATGTACATGTTTAAACATCAGTTAGAGGTTAAACCCAACCACTGTATTGACTTTTAGGCTACACTCGGAACCTGTGCCATCCGAATGTCACTGGTGTTTGGATTCACTGTTTCTCATAAAAAACATAAGAGCTTAAGCATCTGGTCAACAACATTAGTCAAACCTTTTTTATTAGTACCTTATACTGTAAGTAGGAGCCCCTGGTGGTCTAGTGGTTAAGACGCAGTGCTCTCACCGCTGTGACCTGGGTTCGATCCCCGGTCAGGAAACCATCCCCAGCCACTCTCAGTGCCGGTCCCAAGCCCGGATAAATTGGGGAGGGTTGCGTTAGGAAGGGCATCCAGCGTAAAAACGTGCCAAATCAAGTGACTCCTAATGGGAGAAGCCGAAAGAAAGTTTTATACTGTAAGTAGGAGACTATCAAGGACATTTGAATTGCCTATAAAAAATAATAGAGGTCTGAATTTTTTTTTTTTTAAATATGACAATAATTAATATTTTGAATTTAAAATATACGATAAAATTATGGGGTTAAAGAAATTCTAAGAAACTGTCATACAGGGATTGTTAGTGCAATAATATGGGGTTTAAAAATTTGGGCTCATAAGGTCAGGGTATTATTTACTCACTTAATAATCAACAGTAAAGACATTAACATTTTGTAAGAGCAATATAAATTTCCAAGACAATTACACATTTGACTGTTTTGTGTCCGGATCCTGTACTTATTTGCCCCATATTTCAATATAAAAAAATCATGTGACCTCACACTTATTATTATTGAATGCCTACTCTGAAGAATTTTTTCTGTGAACTTTAGAATTGCTACCTTTGAAGATTTCTTCTATTTTTCTGAAAATCATCCTTCATTATTTGTATCATGCTAAAAGACGTGTAATCTGATTACAGTTTCCTGGGATGGTTCATCTGTTTGCGTCATTCACCTCAGGGACATAGCTGGTTTAGAGAGACTGATAATGAATGAGTGAGTCAGTAATTGAAATGGAGTTGTTTATGATCAAGCTTTGTATCTAACAACAAAACAACTACAAAAAATACTATTTGAATAGATTACTTAATCCACCATGAATTTTAATCTTAGTCCATTAAATCTTAATCGTATGTGTAGGTGTTTTATTTCAGATAAATGGTTTTGGGTGTCGGTTTGTGCAAGCTGTGAGACCAAGTCATATTTAATGATGGGTTTTCTGTGTTATCTGCAGGAGAATACTAGTGGTAACAGGATCTGGAACTTGAAAGATTATCTGGATCTCAGACCCAGGAGATCTGCTGTACTTCAGAATCAATCACTTTCATGTGGGACAAAGAAAAACTTGCCTGCTACTCTTCTATCATATGGATTGTGCTGGATTGAGCATTGGAACTCCGCTATACAATTTCTGATGGATTTGTGACCTATACAATACCATATTTGAATGAAAATAGTGAATGACTGTAGACTTGACTGTAAACAAACACGTTTTAATGTTTTTGCCATCTCTCAATCACCTCCTTCCACACCACATTAATGATAAAGAGTAAGCGCAATGTCCACACATCAGCTGGATAAATCCATAATAAAAACTGGATAAAGGACAAAGACTGTGCTAAGTAATGGCTAAGGAAACAAACATAGCCATTTGGCCTTTTCCACTGGTATTCTCTGACAATGGGAAAAATGGTAGAAGGCTTCAAGGTCTTTGTCCTCTTCCTTTCCTCATATATTCACTTCTAATAATTTTAGCATTGTCCTCAGTGGGACTTGGCAATGTTCCAGGAGTAGAGTATGATTGGGGAGCTCAGCCCAAGTTAATTTGCATGCCGCTACCTGCAGACACTGATCCAAATTGTTTTCCCACAGATGTGGGTACTAATGGCCCTAGCATCAATAGACATAACAATGGTCATAGCAATAGCCACAGTAATGGACATGGGAAGGGACATTTTGTTGGAGGCTTGCCGAGTCCTAGTGCCAGCAGTAGTCGAAGGGTCATATCTGATGAGGCAACAGCTACAATTCTGCACTTGAGGGAAAGCCTGGTGCGTCAGAAGGAGACCATTCTGGACCAGAGGGAAACTATACGGGAATTGACGGCAAAACTGACACACTGTGAGGGCTTTGGGAGGGGTGCAAGTGGCCACCACAGTAAAGACCACCATGGATATCATAGCTCTCAGCACTCTTCACCTCACTATGACAGTGACCATCATTCTGATCCGCACTATCCTCTCAATGGGTACCACAATGACCATCAAAGAGGAAAGCAACCTTTTCTGGGGAAACATGAATTTTCTCCTGAACAGGCAGGGAAGACATTGCAAGCCCTGACAGAGAGGCTGGAAAATTTACAGGTTTGGGGCCTTTGTTTAGAATCTCTTTTAAACCTATAAGATAAAAAAATTATTTATAATAATATGATGCAGATATAAATCTGAAACAAAAAGCTTTTGCAGGTTAAATGTGCAATCTGTTTGGTAAGTTTTAAGGTGAAATATGGTATTCTGTATATGTCAAATGTAAAAAGGAATCACAAGGAACATATTTTTAATAGCTGCACATTTCCTCTGTGTCATGTGGACCTAAAGATATTATTAAGGAGGTGAAATTCTCACAGTGTCCTTGCTTTCCAACATATAATGTAATGGTATCCAGTGCCAGGTACCGATCACTAGATCTTTTCCCCTTTCCTTACAGGTAACCTTACTTTAGTTGTCTTATTCCCCAGGAGAGCCCCAGGAAAGATTTTTGTCAAGGATCACAGTATATTTTCCTACATTTTTGCCATTAAGAAAATCTAACCAATCTAATTCCACTATGGCATTTGCTAAAATTATCAAAAGAAAAATCTACACTCTTAGATTTACAGCATGTATTAAGCAAGAACGGCAGGTTCCCTGGTGGTCTAGTGGTTAGGATGCAGCGCTCTCATCGCTGCGGCCCAGGTTCGATCCCTGGTCAGGGAACCAAGCCATTAGGGTTGCACAAGCCTTAGTGCTGATCCCAAGCCCGGATAAATGGGGAGGGTTGCGTTAGGAAGGGCATCCAGCGTAAAAAAACATGCGGATGGTCTGCTGTGGCGACCCCTAATGGGAGAAGCCGAGAGAAAGTATAGTGTATTGAGCTAGAAAGGCAAAGGAGAAATGAAAATTTGTTAAATATAGCCATTTGGCCTTTTCTTGGAAAAATAGGTAGAAGGCTTCAGGGACATTGTCCTTTATTCACTAAGAATACTTCAAGTATTGTTCTCAGTGGGACTTGGCAATGTACCAGGGTATGATTGGGGAGCTCAGCCGAAGTTAATTTGCATGCCCCTGCCTGCAGACACTGATCCAGATTGTAATGAAAATCTTACTAATCTATTACCAATATAGCATTTTAAAAAATTATCAAAGAAAATATCTTTACTTTCCACTTGATCTACTTTAAGTATTGGGCCAAGTAGGTCAAGTGGCCAAGTGGATCAAGTTTCTGTAAATATTTGCTTTGTATATGATTGGAAAATACAACTCAAGCTTTATTACTTGCACCTGTGTCTCGGAGTCTCATATAGTGCACCTGTAACCAGGGTTTTGTGTCAGGCTAGCCAGTATCGCTGTTAATTACACTTATCCACCTTGATGAGCCATTAATCGTGGTGTACTATGGCATCGAGTAAGCCGGATTTGTTGTGACTAATTAGAGGAAGGAGGTTGACAGTGAAGGAGGGCCTGGTTTAAATGTTATCAAGCTTCTCTACGAATTAACTGTAAATATGTGTCTCTTCTGAACACAAACGTGTCGCAAATGTCTATTTTATACAAGCCTTTATTCATGTTTTATCATAGAGATTTCTTTTTCACAAATGTGTGAGCCAGACTGGTGAACCCTTTCGCTTACGCTTGTTTTATAAAGTATTCGACCCGCTTCAGATTTTGTCTGATTTAATTGTTTTATAGATATCATGTACATTAATTTTAACATACAGTATGTATTATACTTTAAAAACTCTCCTATTTAGATCAGAATTTAAACCCATTATTTAATTACTCACATTGTTTCTAGTGGATCCCCTCAAGCTCAATCATTTAAAACCTTTAAAACATGCCATCTTCAGGCTGCTCCACAGATGTTCTATGCAACCAAACCTGCTGCGAATGCAGCACTTGACTTGCTTTGCTAGAGTAACACATGAAGTTCAGCCCAAAATCTTTTTGTATCATCAGATCATAGAATCATAGAGTCCTTTATGTGCTTCCCATTTGCCTTTTACTCAGAACTAGCTTCTGTCTAGCCACTCTACCATAAAGCCCTAATAGGGCATTTCTAGATGTTTCTTTTTTTTTTTTTTTTTTTTCAGGAAACAGGAGGCTATTCTATCTCTGTGAAAAACTATTGCAATTCAGTTAGAGTGGCCATTGGAGACCTTTTTGACCAAGAACTTTCTAGCCTGTTGAGTGAGTTTGGCAAGTCAGCTTTTAGAGGAATCTTTGTGGTTCCAGGCTTCTTCCTTTTTTACAGTGATGGAGCCCACTGTAGTCATTGGAGTATAGAAAGGTTTAGAAATGGTTTTGTTAATGTCTCTGTATACCCTGAGACCATTTGATCATTAGATTTTGGTCTGGCATACACTGACATTCTGAATGATCTCCACTCAACTGAAACTATCATTAACAATATATTTTACATTATATCTTTAACATATTTATATATATATATACACAAACTAAAGGTGTCTGAATCATTTCAGGAAACAATATATGTGTATTTTTTTACCCCTTTAAGTCAACATTATTTTTGCATTAGTGTAGTGTTTTCATGGTGAAATTGCTAAGATGTTAAATCCGTGTTCTTATGATGTCTTAAATGCATTCTCCCCATAGGCAAGGAACTCATCAAGCACCTACTCTAGTTCACTGAAAGACCTTTTGCAGCGCAAAATTAATGCTCTTGAAGAACAGCTTCACCGTCATTATGAAGGTCACCATGACAATGGATCCCACGAATCCCACCCTGAGCATAGGTATCCTGAGACGCACCCTGATGACCACCATTCAGAGCACCATGATGACCACGATAACATTCACCGAAATGGTCACCATTACAGTCATTATTATGGCCATCACTATGATCGACTCAGCACACGCCACAACGATAATGATAATCATCACGATGACCATCAGAACAGTCATAATGATGACCACCATGACGGCCACCAGAATGAACACCACGATGATCATCATTTTGACCCCCATGACAGTGGTCACCATGGCAATGATGATCGTGGCCACCAACGTCACAGCCCTCTAAAGCCAACAGCATCTAGAGCACGTGGTGCCTACAATAATTTGGATTCAGTGCTGAGCCATTTGTATCACAGGTCTCCAGAAACAGGTGATTTACAATCAAGACTTGTCCAATACTTGATGCAACAATAACCTCTAAACATCAAAGTAATAGATTATACTAACTTTTTTTGTCACTTCACAGGGAACAACAAGACACCTAAAAATCCTGATGGGTTTCAAATTGGATTTCCCATGCACACTAACTACATGTATGGGAGGATCAAGCGCACTCTTCTCAATGAAATCTTTGCCCTAACTGTCTGCCTTTGGCTAAAGGGGGGTTCAAGCTCAGGAATTGGCACCCCTTTTTCTTACTCTGTTCCTGGCCAAGCTAATGAGCTTGTCTTAATTGAATGGGCCAACAGTCCAATAGAATTACTGGTGAATGACAAAGTAAGGAAATAGCAATATAGACACATTTCCATTTTGGGTGCTCTAAAATCTACATTATATTAATATTTCTTTCACATCCATATGTGCTTTTTTTGAGCACCTCATTCTAATGTCGCTTGGCGGTTATCATAACCTATGATCATAAATAAAAAAATGGATGTGGAAATTTATCCACTCAGCCACACGATTATTAGTTTTTCTGGTCAGTGATGTTGGGGGGAAAGGGCCAGAATTCATGTCATCACCGGGTGTCTACACATTATGGCAATATAATGTACCTTATATGAGGATTTAGTAAAGCTATTATACCTCTTTTTTATCTCCCTTTTTTAAAGGCTGTAACTCTACCCCTATCTCTGAAAGACAGTAAGTGGCACCATTTATGTGTGACCTGGTCAACTCGAGATGGCATATGGGAGGCCTATCAGAATGGAGTGAAAAGGGGATCTGGGGAAAATCTGTCTCCGTGGCATCCCATAAAACCAGGAGGAGTCTTCATACTGGGACAGGAGCAGGTAACGAAATGAAAAATCATTACGCATGCTTGATCTTCCTACAGATCATTATACCATGCAATTATTCACTTATTTTTTAAAACCTAACTTTTCTTCTCAACAATAACAGGACACCCTTGGTGGCCGCTTTGATGCCACACAGTCATTTGTTGGAGAAATGTCAGACCTACAGGTATGGTCACGTGTTCTTAATTCTCAAGAAATAGACAACCAAGCATCCTGTTCCAGCCACCTTACTGGAGACGTGATTGCATGGAGTGAGTCCATTGTGGAACTTCATGGAGGGGTTACCAAATACCCCTTTGACCCTTGTCACTAAAAGCCCAAATGGGCTGCTGCTACTGCTTCTCAACCTTTAGAATCTTAATGTTGTAAATAAGAACTATTACTCAAATGCAAGGCACACGTCATTAGAAGCAGAAAGGCCCTTTTTAAATACCCAAGATAAAAAAATGTTGTTTTTTCTGGTCTAGACCTCACATCCATGTTTTTTAAATATCTGGGAAAATTGGCTCAATTTCACTATCATTGTTTGGTTACAGCAGTTTGTATAGAAAAAATAATAATACAAAAGTCAGACACTTCTCTACGAATTAACATAACAAACACAGTAAATATGTGTCAACACGCAAGTCAACACTCACTAGTTCATTGCACAACACAATATTTGGACACCTGCTTGAAAGGCATGAATAGCAATCAAGAGGTTAATAAAGAAATATGAAGTAGACTTAACTATACTCAATCTTTTATTTCAATATATCTGTACATTTCAACATATGAAATGTTGGCATGAGCTGTTTGCTTTCAAAGAACAGCTCTCAAGGTAAGCACAAGTGGAGATAATATCATCTTTCCATCTTTCACTGTATCAAGTCATATTCGACTTTTAACAATGGACATTGTCATAGAGAAATGTTTTCCAGATTGAGAATATAAAGTTCAAAATCATACATTTTTCCTTATTAGTTTTACACTTTATGAACAACACATCGAATGTTCATTTAACTATTGAAATCACTCTGTTTTGATTGTTTTCAAACTAAATTTCAGTATTAGCAATAGTTTGATACACTGAAACCAGTACTACATGCACTATGTGCTGATCACACAATGCTTTATTCACTTGTGGCTTCTCTGGAATATATTCTGCAGTTTTTTTTTTTATCCTGCCACAGTTACCAGTTACAGTGAACTCTGAAATAACTGTAAATGTACATAGTCTGAATTTCAAGAGATAATGGCATACAAAAAGCATTATATTGAAAAAATATAAAAAATCCTATAAATGATGTCAAATAGTGTATATGTAGCTGAGAAAATCTTGAAAACAATGATAACAATGAAAAAAATGACTGCAGATTTAAAGGTTTAATTAAATGATCACAATCTAATGTTCTTAGGGTTAAAAATAATAATAATAATCATATCACATGTTTAATATCATTCCTGCCGTTTATTTTACTATGACAAAGAAAATTTTAAAGCAACAAGATTATGACCAGTTGGATTGTTAAAAAATATTTATCAAAGAAACACTTGCAAATATTTGTATTAGACTTAGCAGCGCCGCACAGTGAGGAGATTTTGGGACCTATGTAAATGCATTCAAATGTTTCTTACTCAAAATAAAGAAACAAACTAAGAAAAAATGATGTATTTTTGTAAATACATTTGAATCCAAGTTGCTCTTTTGAGTGTGCAGCACACTTCAGGTTCGGGCATGACTGCAGGGAGAAGCTTTAGTTGTATTTATTTAATTATTTATTTTTGATAGTTATGTAACTGCCATCTGATCACTTCATTAATTAGTAATGGTTCTGCGTATGTGCAATGCAGATCAAATTAAATCAAATCAAATTTTATTTGTCGCATACACACATACAGAGTACGACATGCAGTGAAATGCTTTTTACGCCTGTCCGGCATTTAAGCATAAAAATGAATAGAAAAATACGATAAAAAAAATATAAAATATAAAATAAAATATATGTATATACATGGATGTGTATGGCAGATATTGACAGTACAAATTAAAATGATTTACTGAGTCTCCTTAAAGTGTCCATGTGCAGTATGGTGTGGTAAGTACATGAAAATGACAGGATTTGTATTATTTTTTTATACAAATGTGGAACTCGATATTTCATACTAATTTGCATTTGAATACTACAGGTAGGTGGGGTGTTGTAATAGGTCTGCATATGTATATGCGGCAAACCAGGAGCTGCATGAGAATGCAGAGGTGTCCATGGCAACATAGCTTAAAGAAGGATTAAACAAAGAGAACACATTGATGTAGGCCTGTTCTCTTAGAATGTTGTACGTGCAGTACACCTCTCTCTCTCTCTCTCTCTCTCTCTCTCTCTCTCTCTCTCTCTCTCTCTCTCTCTCTCTCTCTGTTTCTGTCAGCTTTCATTCACACAGTGGTTTGGTGAACATCTCTATATAAAGAGTACACTTGCTATATAATTTAAAGCAATCAAAATAGCATTGGGTTTATGTAGGATACTGTTATTATTTTTATGGATAATGATAAGTAATGTAAATGCTAAAATGAAATGCCCAGTGTATCTCTAGCAAGCAACTGCCTAAATAACAATAACAATAACTGTGTCCAATAGCTGTGTGTGTGTGTGTGTGTGTGTGTGTGTGTGTGTGTGTGTGTGTGTGTGTGTGTGTGTGTGTGTGTGTGTGTGTGTGTGTGTATGTAAAAGAGTCCTGCATCTTAAACATTTTATGTGACTGGTGGTGGATTGACCTATCTGAGACATGATGCTCTAGGGAGCTGAATGGTTGTCCATGTTTGTGTTTTTTTTTTTTTTTTTTAAGAAATGCAGACTGCAGTTAATGCCGTCTCACAATCATCGGCAGGTACAAGCACACAGTTGCCATGGCAACAAGCCATGATCCTTTTAGCTTAAGTCGACTTTTGCACTTTCAAAATCTAGCGATAAATTCTTACTCGGGAATATGTATTGCTCTAATATGTAGTTGCCCTGGATAAGAGCATCTGCTAAATAACTACATGCCAAAGCAAAATCTTTAACTGAAAGTGTTTATGAAAAGATTTATATACTGCCAAGACTTACATAGCCGTTACTCTTCTTTTAAACAAATTTTAAACCTGCAGCAAGCTCGTAAGGTCACAACATATACACTTAGAAATCAATTTAAATCCTTTATAAATAACATTTGTGAAAAAAAACCCAACAACAACAGTTTATTCGAAAAAGGACAACAATATATTCTCTGTGTACAAAAGTGCAATAACCTGGTGTAAATTATATGAAAGCTGCCAGCAGACGGTCAGTTTAGCCTGTTAGTCTCTACACAAATCTCCCAGATTTCACAATTTTGTGTCACAAGACTACAAGAGAAAAGGCTTGTTAATGTTTTTGCATAATGAACTGCTTATGGAGACCTGATTCTGCATAATAATGTGCATTGCTTAAGTTGAGAAAAAGTGCAGCATTTTGTGTATTTTATCCCGAACAAAACACACAATATATTTGCTATTTAATGTGTCTCGATGGCTATTTGATTAAATTTAAGCTGCAGGAAAGAAAGTACAGAATCCACCGCATGGTCATGTCACATACATTTTCCAATTATAGTGAAGTTTTCTTCTTTTTTTTTTTTTTTTTCTTAATTTCTGTTTTACTTTAAAAATGTGCAACTGGAAGCTTCTATTACCAAAACAAATTCCTTGTAAGTGCAAACATCCTTGGCAATAAAGTTCTTTCTGATTCTGATTCTAAAGTTCTTTGTCACACAGTCAGTGTTTTAAATTATTCCAAAGGTGTGCATTTAGGTCAAGTGTCCTTAAACTTTTGTCCAGGCACTTGTGGATATTACTTTGTTGTGACTGGAAGACAAGAGTCTTAGAAACATTTGGTACAGAAGATATCAGCTAAAGCCAGGTCACAACACAATAAAAGTACACAGAAAAACACAACACGTGATTCACAGACAGTGGACAAATATATACTGTATAGTTCAGGGATTATTACCTTTAAGGATTTTCTTTTAGATATGATTGTAATAAAAAAAAAACTGTACTGTACATTTTTAATGCTGTTTCCACTCTTGATTTTTGCACTACTTCGTTAATTGCCCTGAACCTCATTCTCTATCCAACCGCTCTGTACATTACTGTATAATTACTGTGTAATCGCTGTATAGTCACCAACCCTTAACCCATGTCCATCTTTAAAAGCACCTACAATGGACACAAAAGCATCAGAGCTGGACCACGGAGTAATGGAAGAAGGCTGCCTAGTCAGATAAGTCTTGATTTCTTTGGGAAGTGATGGCACTGTGTTGCATGGTGGGAAAACGTCTAGCCAGTGGATAGAGTGTAATGCACTGGGCAATGTGCTGCAATCAAGCAGATGTGGAAGGTGCAGGAACAATAAGTCTTGGTTTCAGATCTAGGAGAGTTCATGCCTTGGTTTGTTGGAGAAGATTTGAAGGTATGAAATTAACATTAAACATACAATTAACAATTCATATTTCAATATTGATTTCATTTAAAAACTGTTTTGCCACTGTTTTGTCTATTGGGAAAGTATGCGAAATAAATTAGGCAGGTTCTAGTATATCTTGATTAGGAAAATCGCGTTCTGTTAATTGATCTGATTTGTTGCATCTATAGGAACCTGGAACAGATTATACAAATAAAATACGATATATGTCAGGGATTCACCCTGCCACGCCCCCCTCTGTAGCTGTCAGGGATTCACCCTGCCACGCCCCCGTCTGTAGCTGTCAGAGATCCACCCTGCCACGCCCCCCTCGATAGCAGTCACGCTGCTTCCCAAGATTACCGACAGCTGTGGCTCATGAAAGATCAGACTACATAAACTCACGTTCTTGAGTCACAGGCTGTCGGTCGTTGTATTGTCATGCAGGTAAATCGCGTGGCTGCTCAAACGCCGGGATTCACCGCTGGCTATTTCTCCGAACTCCATTTCCTTATTGAAGTACTCATTGCCGAAAGCTTTACTTGCATTGGGATTAGGCGTTTGACATTCGCGCTCATAGTGGATACTTCGTTACGAGCGGATGTCTGGGTTTGCTTTTGTTTTCATTGGTGTATGAGTGTTTTGTTTTTTGCACCTCAATAAAGAACATGATTGGACTTTATCTGCTTCCGCGTCTGCAGCCTGACAATATATGAGACGAATTAATATGCCAACAGCTCTATAAATGTAGAGACACAGACAGAAATCTCTTCTCAAGGTTCAACTGGTTCGGATCTCGGCAGCTCGTATCATTACTAAAACTCTTTCATTTCACCACATTATTCCGGTTTAGCAGCAGCTTTACTGGCTTTCTAATCCTTCTTCTCACTTTTAAGACTATTTACAACCTTGCCCCTTTCAATTTGTCTCATCTTCTCCATATTGCGGTTCCTTCTCGTTTTCTTAGATCTGCTACGTCTCTCCTTCTTTCTGTTCCTTCTGCTTGCCTTGCCACCATGTGGCATAGGGCATTCTGTTGCCCTGCTTCCCGGCTCTGGAACTCTTTACATCCAGACATTAAAAATCTCCCTAAATCTTATTGGTCACACAGCCACAGTCATACTCGTATTGTCTTTTGTAATTGTTCTTTGTATATATTGTAAGCTGTATACATTATTTCTATATGTTGTTTTGTCTTATAACTTATTTTACGGTATCCTTGAGTGTTGAGAAAGGAGCCTGTAAATAAAATGAATTATTATTATTAGTGTTTAAAACCACAGCCTTGATAATATACTAACTTATAAGGCTTGATGATTGATTGATATAAGGATCTAAGGGTTCTTTTTGCCCATAAACCTTTTAAAAGCATAATAAGACTTAATACATACAGTAAATTGGTATAGGATTCGCAGTATATGGATGTATATAGGATATGTTTGTATGCTGTACAATTTCCCTTTACTTACAGTAACCTGTTACAGCATGATCATGCGTCTGTACACACCACTGAGATGAATTGGAACAAAGACTGCACCCCAGACCTTCTCACCCAACATCAGCACCTGATTTACCAACAGCTTTTACTAAAGCTCTTCAGTCTGAATGAACACAAATCCTGACAGCCACAAATCATGATCTAGCATTGGCTGGATTATATTAAGAAGGAAAAGTTAACAAGGTTCTAAATGGTGATCTTAAATCTTAAGTTACTATACCTGCAGTAACTACAGGGGAATAAAGTTGATCAGTCACACCATGAAGTTCTGGGAAAAAGTTGTGGAAGCCAGGCTGAGAGAAGAGGTGATCATCTGTGTGCAACAATGTTGATGGAGAAGTATAGAGAAGGTCAGATGGAGTTGCATTGTGTGTTTGTGAATTTAGAGAAAGCGTACGACAGGGTACAGAGAGAAGAGTTGTGGTATTGTATGAGGAAGTCAGGTGTGGCAAAAAAGTATGTGAGGGTGGTGCAGGACATGTATGAGGACAGTGTGACAGCAGTGATGTGTGCAGTAGGAATGACGGACTGGTTCAAGGTGGAGGTAGGCTTGCATCAAGAATCGGCTCTGAGCCCTTTCCTGTTTCTATGATGTTTGCGGATGATATTGTGATTTGTGGTGAGAGTAGGGAGCAGGTGGAGAAGAGCCTGGAGAGCTGGAGGTATGCGCTGAAGAGAAGGGGAATGAAAGTCAGTAGGAGTAAGACAGAGTACATGTGTGTGAATCAGAGGGAGGGCATTGGAGTGGTGAGGTTGCAGGGAGAAGAGGTGGAGAAGATGGAGGAGTTCAGGTACATGGGGTCAACAGTGCAAAGTAATGGAGAATGTGTTAGAGAAGTGAAGAAAAGAGTGCAGGCAGGGTGGAGTGGGTGTAGAAGAGTGATAGCAGGAGTGATTTGGAGTAGAAGAGTATCTGCAAGAGTAAAAGGGAAAGTTTATAGGACTGTGGTGAGACCTGAGATGTTGTATGGTTGACTAAAAGACAGGAGGTGGAGCTGAAGGTAGCAGAGCTAAAGATGCTGAGATTTTCATTGATAGTGGTGACGATGGACAGGATTAGAAATGCTTGTACTTTTGGTGTATGCCTGTGAACTGGCTGCTGTAAAATTACAGTTGTCCTTTAGGACCAATAAAGTTATCTATCTATCTATCTATCTATCTATCTATCTATCTATCTATCTATCTATCTATCTATCTATCTATCTATCCATCCATCCATCCATCCATCCATCCATCCATCCATCCATCCATCCATCCATCCATCCATCCATCCATCCATCCATCCATCCATCCATCCATCATCATTGGAAACAGTTAAAGTAAAATGCTAAAGTTGCAAAAAAAAAAAAAAAAAACACCAGAAATTTGAGAGTGACTGCAAAACGTAACAAATTCTTTGTATCTAATTCACCACCACCACCTAGTGGGTGGTATGCATTATTAGAATCTATCAATTCATTTTGTGTGTGTGTGTGTGTGTGTGTGTGTGTGTGTGTGTGTGCGCGTGCATTTGAGTTTGTATTACTGTAAAAGGTACAAAACTTTATAATAATGTTAATATAATAGTATTAATACTACTCTGGAATTTATTGTGCATTCATCTTTATTATTATTTTTATTATTATTTTTATTATTAATTATTTTCTTATATTTGGTGTGACCACCCTCTATGTGGTGTAACCAAAACCTAATGCACTGATATCACTTATATTTGTATCAGTTTGGCTTACAGTTTTTCTCAGCTGCTTTGGAGCATTTTTTGAGTCATCCTTAATACTTGCAAACCAATAAGTGCATTTCGCAAAACAATTTGTACAAACAGCACAAAACATTGGATTTCTTGCAAAAGCCTGTACTTTTCTAAAAATCCTTATTTCATTTCTCAAAAGTAAGTATTTGTGTCAATGAACATCTCATTCCCATCAGAATGAAAAGTTCCTTTGTCATTGTTCACAAACAAAATCATCAAAATATTTAGGCATGTTGTCAGTGTGACGCTGCACAGTTTCAGGATTTCTTGATATAAACTACAGTTTGGGTTACAATGATTCAAAACACACAAAATCTTAATTCCTTCTGTATGGTATCTATGGATCTTAGCAACACAAATGTTTTTATGTGATTGCATATTTGATTTATATTGATTGCAAGAGACCCTAAAGGATTTAGACATTTACTGTATTGTATTGTACTAGAGAACTAGTTGATTATTGGTTGATCTGATGCTGTAAACTCACCTTCATTAGTGACATTCAAGAATTATCTGCACAATTCATCAATTTAAGACAAGTAAATTTTTAAGACAAAATAAAGTGTAATAGAAATTTTAGATGACAGATGATGACAACTGGTTTACCCATACTGCATTTAGTGGCTTATACAATGAACTGATGCTGAGATGATCTGGGGGTTAAAACTTTTCAGGTTAAACCAGTATAATATATTTTGATCAACATGAACATAAACAACTGGTAATGTAGGAAACAGCAAAAACTTGTACACAATCGATTAAATGATGTACCAAAGCATTCGCCATTTGATCAAAACAACACGAAATGTTCTTATGATGTGCATGTTGTGCTGAGTTTGTAATTTTGTAAAAATTTAAGGTGGGTATTTTAATTTCTTCTAAATCTATAATAATAACTAACTTAAAAAATGGTAGTTATTCGTTATTATACAATCGGTCATTTATAAATGCAACTTCTCCATGCATGATATAGATCCTTTACGACTGACGACATGCAATCCAGTGAACACACTCATTTACAAGCCGTTGCACAGTGTTGCACTGCACAGTGATTGTTCTGCATCACCTCAATCACAATTGGCATAAATTAGATTAAATGTGTGAAATCTGCAAGGGAATTACAAAAGGAACTGAAGAGTCTGTGCAGTAAAACACAGGAACTGGATGTGAAAACACATTTTTTTTCCTTGCTCCTTTTCCAGCTACATCATCCATTATCTTCAGTTTCATTCCATTAGCACTTTGTTAGCCACAAAACAATACATTTGTACAAAGTCACATAGCCGTATGATTAAATAGCTTTTGTGAATGTAAACAGGCATGGATAAATTCATTGTTGTTTGCTAAACCGTTATACCAGTTGGCGGTTCAATTGGTACCGGGCCACAGAGAGAGTACATAACTTACATTATTTCCGTTTTATTCATTATCTGATTCTGAACGATGTTTTATGTTGGAAACTTACCGGATTCTCTCCGCCACATCTGTCTATGATTCACTCTTGATGCATGTCAAGATGCCTGCCTCGGTCACATGTCTTACCAATTATTAAGAAGTTTATTGTCACACAGTCAGTGTTTCAAATCATTCCAAAGATGTGCAGCGGGGTTTAGGTCAGGTGTCCTTAAACTACTGTTGTGGATATTACTGTGTTGTGACTGGAAGACGAGTCTTAGGAAAAAAGTACACAAAAACACCAGGGGAAAAATATATAGTTCAGGGATTATTACATTTATGGATTTTATTTAGATATGTTTATAATAAAAAACTGTACTGTTAATTTCATTTTCTATCCAACCTCTCTGCACATTACGGTGTATTTTTCTGTATACTGTGTACCGCAGGGGTCACCACCCTTTTTGAAACTGAGAGCTACTTCTTGGGTACTGATTAATGTGAAGGGCTACCGGTTTGATACACACAGTTTTCAGTTTGATCTGAAATAACAAATTTGCTCAATTTACCTTTTATTATATGTTATTATTAATAATTAATGATATTCATCTATGTGAAGACACTGATCATGTTAATGATTTCTCATAATATTTATCAACAATGATTTAACAAAGTAGGAAACAGCTATTTTTAGAAAAGGCCCACGGGCTACTCATGTGGTCCTTGCGGGCTACCTGGTGCCCGTGGGCACCATGTTGGTGACCCCTGGTGTACTGTGGATAAACTTTTAAAGAACATCTTATTCATTTTTATCGCCACATTATCTGTGTAAAGCTGCTTTGAGACAATGGTGATTGTTAAAAGCGCTATACAATTAAAATAAATTGAATTTAATTAATTACTGTGTGATCTCTGGATAGTCCTCTGATGGTCACTTGACATTTTTACCTCATTTCTTTACGTAATGCACCTCTATATTTGCACAAAATGGCATTTTGCACTGAGCTCGTCTCTTTACCAAATACCTCATACCTGCATTTTTTTTTTATACAACATAATAGACTATGTATGCATTTGTATGTATGTTTATAGTATTGTGCAGAAATTAGGCAGGTGTAAGGAAATGCTGTAAAGTAAGTATGCTTTCCAAAAAAAACAAATTTTACTTGTTTATATTTATACCAATTTAAGATTTGTGAAGTGAGCAAAAAGAAGAAAAATCTAAATCAAATCAATATTTGGCATGACCACCCTTTGCCTTTCAATTCTTACACATGCACACTTTGTATTTTATACTTTCACAAAGTAAGGGGTTTTGTAGGATCATGTAAGTTGAAACACAGTCATTACCAAAAACAAAAACAGCTGTGTAAAGGCTTAAAACTGGGTATAGATCAGCCAAACTCTGCTACTAAGGTAAAGTTGTGGAAGACAATTCCATGTCACATGCCATACACCATAAAAGACCGAGCACAGCATCAAGACACAATACTTCATCAGCAAAGTCTCTCTCAGGAAACGATTTCAAAACAGACTGGGGTTTCAAGATGTTGTGCTCAAGACCGTAGATGCAGTGGTCGGCTAAAAAACTTTGCTTCAACATTAAAAGATGTCCAGCAGTGCTATCAGCGAAGAACTGGTGGAAACCCGTAAACCCTGGTACACCTATTTACAGTCTGTAAAAGTATTTGTGAAGAAATTGTGAACAAAAAGCCATACATTTGGTTTGGAAACAAGGTTAAGTGACTCAACAATGCATGCAAAACATATGATCTGGGGTGGAGAAAATGGCAAGACGTGCTCTGGACTGATGAGTCAAAATTTTAAATACTTGGCTGTGGCAGGAGGCTGGAGTGTTCACCAAAGAGCCGGAGAAAAGGACAAGAATAAATGTCTGCACACAACATTTTAAAAGAAATGGCATGATGAATTAAAACCTGTCTGTACTTTTTATGATCCGATCATTTTGGGACAACAATAAGGTTACTTAATAATCAATATTTCTCTCTCGAGGTAAATATGCACCTGAGGTACCAGTGACCAGTGTTCCTGTCATTCTCCTCTCCTTGGATCTGCTTGCAGCCTCTGGATGGGGTTCTGTTACTAGTAGTATATATATAATTTTTTTTTACATTTAATATTTGATATTTAACAATATATTTTACATTAAATTTTTTAAACATTTCCAGAATTTTGTTTTTACTTTGTCATTATGGAGTACTAAATGTAGATTAATGAGAAAAACATCAATCTGAGCAATGGTAGTTTTAGACTGCAACATACAAAATATTAAAAAAAGTGAAGCTATTTTGTGTTTTGTGTATTGTCTTGCACTGTCCTGTGTTGTCTTGTGTTGTCTGTGCTCTGTTTGCACCAGGTTGCACACATGCACTTTATGTGGCGAGGACACTTCTTAGTCCTTGGCCCTGTGTTTTCTGTTTCTGTGATGATTGTTTTATGTTGTTTTATGTAGCATCAGGGTTCTGGAGGAACGTTGTTTTATTTCACTGTGTACTGCGTCAGCTATATATGGTTGAAATGACCATAAAAGCTTCTTTACTTGACTTGACTTGACTTGACTTCCTCTTCCGCAGTGGTCAGTATCTATAAAAAGTGGTCCAAGGAAGAAACAGTGTTGAACTGGTGACAGGGTCAAGGCCGAGGCTCATTAATGTATGTGGGGAGCGATGGCTGGTCCGTGTGGTCCGATCCAACAGACAAGCAACTGTAGCTCAAATTGCTGAAGAAGTTAATCTTGTTAATGTTCGAATGGTCAGAACTGTTTTGGCACCAAAAGGAGGACCATAAGGGGAACCAACAATGGGGTGGTCATATAGTTTTACCTGATCTGTGTATATAAGATTGGATTAGATTAGATTAGATTAGAATCAACTTTATTGTCATTGTGCAAGGTACATGTACAGAGCTAATGAAATGCAGTTAGCATCTAACCAGAAGTGCATACATGTCCTATTTACAATAAATAAAAAGCAGTGTGATAGATTTTTTTTGTGAATGTCTTCCAAAGTGGGAAGCTAAGTGCCAATAATTCGTTGGGCAGTTTTCATCATTTTCTGAAGGGCTTTATGGTCCGAAGCAGTGCAGCTGCTGTACCACACTGAGATGAAGTTAGTGAGGATGCTCTAAATAGTACAGCGGTAAAAGTTCTCCAGCATCCTGTAGCACAGACGGGACTTTTTGGGTCTCCTTAGGAAATACAGGTGCTGTTGTGCCTTTCTGATCAGGACGCTAAGGAACTTAAAGCTAGATACACGCTCAATAGCAGCTCCATTGATGTGAATAGTTGCATTAATTGTGGGATCTCCTCCCTGTAAGCTGTCTCATTGTTACCTCTGATCAGGCCTACCACCATGTTGTCATCTGCGAGCTTAACAATGCTGTTGAGTCATAGGCAGGTACGCAGTCATGGGTGAAAAGGAAGTATAGGAGAGGGGACAATACACATCCCTGAGGAACACCAGTGCTATGGGTGAGACTGTATGAGGTGACAGTGTTCAGACTGTGATCTGTTTGTAAGGAAGTCCAGAGTCCAGTTGCAGAGATGTGTTCTGATTCCAAGCTGTTTCAGCTTCATGATTAGCTTGAAAGGGCTAACTGTTTTAAAAGCTGAGCTGAAATTATCAAACAACAACCTGGCATATTTGTTGAGTCAGGGCAGAATAAAGCACTGTGGAAATGGCATCCTCAGTTAACCTATTTGGGTGATAGGCAAATTTGTATGGGTCCAGAATGGGTGGCAGACAGGCAGGTAAGAACCAGTCTTTCAAAGCACTTTTCAATGACAGGGGTGAGTGCGACAGGACAAAAGTCACCCAGTTCTGTTGCAGCGGAGTGCTTTGGCACTGGCACGATGGTAGCAGACACAAAGCAGGTGGGAACATTTGCTTGGACCAAGGACAGATTGAAGATTTCTGTAAAGACCTCAGCCAGATGCTCCACACATGCTCTGAGTACACGGCCAGGGATGCTGTCAGGGCCAGCTGCTTTCCCTGATGCATGTTTGGCTTTGCAGATTTCCCTCCTCAGATTGGCTTTAGCAATGTTGTAGGCTTCCCGGTCTCTGGACCTGAAGGCTGTGTTGCGTGCTTTGAGCATAAGACGGACCTCCCGGTTCATCGAGGGTTTCTATGGTTTGCAAAGCTCATAAATCATATTCCCAATAAAACAAAACAAAAATTTTATGTTTAAACTAAGAATATGTACTGTTTTAAGAAACAAATAAGGTAATTTTGTGTTTGATATCTGCAACAGGTCTCAAAACATATACATCCGTATACATTAGGGAACTAAGGAAACCAGTTGCTGAAGTTTTGAGAGAGGCATGTTGTCCGATATGTGTCTGTTAGAAGATTCCAGGTGCTCGTTTGTTCTGAGTGTATTTTGTTGTATTTTACGTTTTATGATGGGCCAAATGGTGAGATGTGGCTTTTTAAACTGAGCATGGATTAAAAAGCTGGATTGTCCCTCTCCTCTTTAGTCCAAAGGGCGTGTTGTTCATGACTTCCAAAAAGAAATTCGAATCATCTGACCACAAAACAGTTTTCCATTTTTAATCAATCAATTTTTAAATAATTTCTAATTAACTCAGTTTAAACATTTGATATGTTTTCTATGTTCTATTGTTAATAAAATACGGATTTATGAGATTTGCAAATCATTGCATTCTGATTTATCTGCATTTTGAGGAATTGGGGTTGTGTACCCCAATACAGCTATTTGCACTTCTGTTGATTTAAATACAATTCAACAAAGATACTGACATAATCACGTTAATTTGTCTATTTCTGTCCTTATATGTCTGTTATTTATTCATTCATTTATTCATTCATTTTCTCCCGCTTATCTGTATGTCATTTATTCCTTTTTCGTAAAATAATAACAGGTATAACAGCCTGTGGAAAAATTATTGCTTAATGCAAATATTCATTTGATTAAGTGCATTTTAATCCGTCAGCAGTCAAACACCACAGTCCATCTCCAAGACTTTTATCTGGATTTAATAGCACTGCAGGACACTTAAAAAGGCTTTTAACCCAGGCCTTATGTGTCTAGGGTGTATCGCCATGAATATGTATAAACACATAATGCACAGCGGTATAGCATAACATCCCGTGCAGACTCAACCACATAATGGTTCTTCATTTAAGCACAGTCCAGGAAATATATATGTATGTGTATATATATATATATATATATATATATATATATATATATATATATATATATATATATATATATATATATCTTCTTCTTCTTCTTCTTTCGGCTGCTCCCATTAGGGGTCGCCACAGCGGATCATCCGTCTCCATACCACCCTGTCCTCTACATCTGCCTCTTTCACACCAACTACCTGCATGTCTTCCCTCACCACATCCATGAACCTCCTCCTTGGCCTTCCTCTTTTCCTCCTACCTGGTGGCTCCATCTTCAGCATTTTTCTACCAATATAATTCATGTCCCTTCTCTGCACATGTCCAAACCATCTCAATCTCGCCTCCCTCACCTTGTCACCAAAACATCCTACATGTGCTGTCCCTCTAATAAACTCATTTCTAATCTTGTCCATCCTCGTCACTCCCAACGAAAACCTTAACATCTTCAGCTCTGCTACCTCCAGCTCCACCTCCTGTCTTTTACTCAATGCCACTATCTCTAATCCATACAATATCGCAGGTCTCACCACAGTCCTATAAACTTTCCCTTTCATTCTTACAGATACCCTACTATCACAAATCACTCCTGTCACTCTTCTCCACCCACTCCACCCTGCCTGCACTCTTTTCTTTACTTCTCTAACACACTCTCCATTACTTTGCACTGTTGACCCCAGGTACCTGAACTCCTCCACCTTCTCCACCTCTTCTCCCTGCAACCGCATCACTCCACTGCCATCCCTCTCATTCACACACATGTACTTGTGGTCTTACTCCTACTGACTTTCATTCCCCTTCTCTCCAGCGCATATCTCCACCTCTCCAGGCTCTTCTCAACCTGCTCTCTACTCTCACCACAAATCACAATATCATCTGCAAACATCATAGTCCAGGGAGACTCCTGTCTGACCTTGTCCGTCAACCTGTCCATCACCACTGCAAACAGGAAAGGGCTCAGGGCCAATCCTTGATGCAGTCCAACCTTCACCCTGAACCAGTCTGTCGTACCTACTGCACACTTCACTGCCGTCACACTGTCCTCATACATGTCCTGCACCACCCTCACATACTTCTCTGACACACCTGACTTCCTCATACAATACCACAACTCCTCTCTCGGCACCCTGTCGTACGCTTTCTCTAAATCCACAAATACACAATGCAGCTCCTTCTGTCCTTCTCTATACTTCTCCATCAACATCCTCAAAGCAAATAAGGCATCTGTGGTGCTCTTCCTCGGCATGAAACCATACTGTTGCTCACAGATGGTCACCTCTTCTCTCAGCCTGGCTTCCACTACTCTTTCCCATAACTTCATGGTGTGACTGATCAACTTAATTCCCCTGTAGATACTGCAGGTCTGCACATCTCCCTTATGCTTAAAGATTGGTACCAGCACACTCCTTCTCCATTCCTCAGGCATCCTTTCCCCTTCCTTTTCTCCTTCCTTAGTGTCCAGCCTCTTATACAGTTCCTCATATGCCTTTTCCTTGGCTTTCGCCACATCCCTTTTTACCTGCTGCCGCATCTCCTTGTACTCCTGCCCACTTTTCTCATCACTCTGTCGATCCCACTTCTGTTTCGCCAACCTCTTTCCCCTAATGCTTTTCTGCACTTCCTCATTCCACCACCACGTCTCCTTGTCTTGCTTTCTATTTCCAGATGTCACACCAAGTACTTTTCTAGCTGCCTCCCTCATCACTCCTGCAGTAGTTGCCCAATCATCCGGCACCTCTTCACCACCACCAAGCCCCTGTCTGACCTCTTCCCTGAACCTCACACTACACTCTTCCTCCTTCAGTTTCCACCATCTTATTCTTCTTTCAAACCTTACTTTCCTCCTCTTCTTCTTCGCCTCCAAAACCATCCTACAGACCATCATCCGATGCTGTCTAGCTACACTGTCCCCCGCCAACACCTTACAGTCTCCAATCTCCTTCAGGTTGCATCTCCTACACAGCAGATAATCCACCTGTGTGCACCTTCCTCCACTCTTATACGTCACCCTATGATCCTCCTTCTTCTTAAAATACGTGTTCACCACTGCCATTTCCATCCTTTTAGCAAAATCTACCACCATCTGCCCTTCCACATTCCTCTCCTTAAAACCATACCTACCCATCACCTCCTCATCACCTCTGTTCCCTTCACCTACATGCCCATTAAAGTCTGCCCCAATCACCAATCGTTCTTTCCTAGGTACACCATCTACCACTTCATCTAATTCACTCCAGAATCTTTCCTTCTCCTCCATCTCACAGCCAACTTGTGGAGCATAGGCACTGATGACATTTATCATCATCCCTTCAACTTCCACCTTCACGATCATCACCCTATCAGAAACTCTCTTCACCTCCACTACACTCTTACTGTACTCTTCCTTCAGAATTACCCCTACACCATTTCTCTTCCCATCCACACCATGATAAAACAGTTTAAACCCACCTCCAATGTTCCTGGCCTTACTCCCTTTCCACTTGGTCTCCTGAACACACAGCATATCTACCTTTCTCCTCTCCATCATATCAGCTATCTCTCTCCCTTTACCTGTCATAGTACCAACATTTAAAGTACCAACCCGAACCTCTACTCTCCTACACTGCTCCTGTTCCTGCCTTCTCTGTAGACGCCTTCCTCCTCTCCTTCTCCTCCTTCGGCCAACAGTAGCCCAATTTCCACCGGTACCCTGTCGGCTAATAATACCTGTGGCGGTCGTTGTTAACCCGGGCCTCGACCGATCCGGTATGAAATTCTCATTTGTTATCCGCATATTTGATTTGGCACATGTTTTACGCTGGATGCCCTTCCTAACGCAACCCTCACCATTTACCCGGGCTTGGGACCGGCACTAAGAGTGCACTGGCTTGTGTATATATATATATATATATATATATATATATATATATATATATATATATATATATATATATATATATATATATATATATACAGTGGTACCCCCCTGTTTTTAGTAGTATTAATACTAAATAATACAGGTACATAAATAATACTAAATATAATTGTTATGCAGCGTAATGAGCGGAGGCAAAGCCGGAGCACGGAGACACGGAGAGTTTAACACAAAAACACACATACACACAGCAGTCCATAGAATCCCGACGAACGAGAGAGAGATATCCGTGGTACGCCCTGGAGGGGCGAGGGGCGCTTTGGAAAGAAAGCGCAGCCGTGGAGAGCGCGTGGAGTCTGGAAAGGAAGAAACGCATAGAATACGTGTGACAGGGAAACCACAGACAAACATGCACCAAACACCTTTACATATCAACAATAACCGACAAGGAGTGTGGATGAATGAGGGGTATATATAGGAGCTGGGGATGAGTGAACAATGAGCCCCAGGTGTGCATTGTTGAAACCGGGGGCTTCAGGGAAAGCAGAGGTTTTGACAGCCGCCGAAGGGGGCGTGGCAGGTGGATTTCTGACAATAATACAGTAAAAAATAAAATAAAAAAACATTACAAAAGTAACAAAAAAAATGCTCCACGTGGTTTGGGGTAAAAAAGGTCGATAAGCGGGCATTTGGTCGTTCAGCGGGCGCAAATTTAAGTCAAAAAACTGTTCGGTAAGCGAAAAAGGTCGATGTCCGAGCCGGTCAATAAGCGGGGTACCACTGTAATTATATATATATATATATATATATATATATATATATATATATATATATATATATATATATATATATATATATATATATAATTCAAGTTTATTTCTATAGCACTTTTTACAACAGACATTGTCACAAAGCAGCTTTACAGAATTTTAAGAGTTATGTGAATGGTGTGTATTTATCCCTGATAAGCAGCCATGGAGACTGTGGCAAGGGAAAACTCCCTTAGATGTTATGAAGAAGAAACCTTGAGAGGAACCAGACTCAAAAGAGGAACCCATCCTCATTTGGGTGATAAAGAGTGTGATTATAAATCTTTAAACAATACAGAACACTGGAGAGTGAGAACTAACATGAGCACTGAAATGTAAGATTATGAGTAATTATGAGTATAAGTATTGAAGTGTGCAGACATCATGGTACTATTTAAGATGGTGACACTAAATGCTTGTGACTTGCTCCAGGACAGTTCTGTTTCCATGCAGTACGAATCCTCATTAGAAACATATATTTTAATACGTCTCAATTGTTAACTAATATACCCAGCCAAATTAAATATAAGAGGATTAAAAGTGGTAAATTAAAGTGGTAAAAATACAATATATGAGATGAAAAAGATGCACTACAAGGTCAAAGAATTGTCAACACATGACCATGACATCCATATGTGCCTGCTGAATGTTCCATTCCAAATGTAGTTCTCCATTAGAGTTTAAGCTTCACTCTTCTGGGAAGCCGTTTCATTACATTTTGGAACATAGCTTGAGAAATTTGTGATCATTTGTTCAGAAGTTTTTCAATCCAGTTCATCCCAAAGGTGTAAAGTGAGGCTGAGGATTGAGGTCTTCATGGAGCTCACTTCTGTGGACAATATGATGCCGTTAACAAATTTGGGCTTCTTAGTGTCAGTAAAGGGAACCAAACCTACAGCATACAAAGACATTGTAGACAAGTGTCTAATTCCAAAAATGTGGCAACCGTTTGATAAAGAACTACATATGAGTATAAAAATCTTATACACCACTGTTTAAATGGATTTTTGTAAAAACCAAGAAAAAACAAGTCAAAATTTTGTTTCAGTTTTAATGACAAACTACAACATATGAACATGAAGACAGAAACAATTTGGTGGTAGGTGACACTTAGTGTGGTAGTAGGGGTAGTCCAGTGGTTAATATGTTGGACTTCTAATCAGAAAGTGATCAGTTCAAATCCCATCACCACTATGATGTCACTGTTAGGAACTTGAGCAAGGCCCTTAACCCTCAACTGCTCAGCTGTATGATTGAGATACTTTAAAGTTGCTCTGGATAAGGGTGTCTGTCAAATGCTGTAAATGTAAAAAAAAAAAAAAAAAAAAAAAAAAAAAAATATATATATATATATATATATATATATATATATATATATATATATATATATATATATATATATATATATATATATATATATAAAAAAAAGCCTGCATATCTTTTTATATTTATAATTGGGCGTGTAGCTGTAAAGCAAAAATAGTCTACAGTAATAATCTCATGTCCATAACCTATAGTTATCAATTAAAGTATGGAGTTTTGGTTGGTTTTATCTGACTGCTATAGCTTTGGTTCTCAAAAAGCTTGCAAAGTATTTGTGGTAAGACAAAAAATATATGTTTGAAGATACATGACTTCACATATTCTGGTTAATATTAAATGAGATAATGAGATAATAGTGAAAATGTAAGTATTTAGCTGTGCAGGCATCTAGTAGCTGAAAAGTATCCACAGTCAAACTCATGTCAAGTCAAGTCAAGTCAAGAGGCTTTTATTGTCATTTTTACTATACACAGTGGTACACAGTACACAGTAAAAACGAAACAACGTTCCTCCGGAACCCTGGTGCTACACTAAACAACAAAACAACAACAGCATAGAGCTACAACACAAACATAAAGTGCATCGAATGCAACCTGGTGCAAACAGTGCAAACAAAAAACAGTACAGACAGACAGTGCAGACAGACAACACAAGACAAGACAAAAGACAAAAAAAACAAGTATAGCGCTGACTAGTAAACCTGCTGTAAACTAATTATACAGTACTGTGTAAGGAGAAATGTAAAAACTATACCCAGGAGAGAATACAAACAGAACAGAACAATGTAGTGCAAAAAAACAGCAGCAAGTAGATGCAAAGACAGCATGTAAACATTCTACTGTAATACAAGGTGCGAGTATAAATAATGTCCAAAATCATACAGATATCAATGAAAGGATTCTAAAGAAACCCCAAATAAAGATCAGATTAAGATCAGGATTTGAGACTTAGTCGGTTACGTCTGACTGCTAAAACTTTGGTCTTCGAAGAGGTTGCAAAGCATCCATATATGTTTTAGAGAAGATCCATGACTTTACATCTTCTGTTTCATAATAAATGAGATAATGAGATAATACGTTGATGAAGCACTGAAGGTGGAGCCGGTACTCTTGTGGTTTTATATTTGTTTTTCTTTCCTAACCCACCCTTATTTGCCTGTCTCTGCTGGGATTAGCAAGGAGCATCACTTGTTCTGCGCTCTGATTGGCTCCTGGTTTGTGCTGCGCACAAGCCAATAAGAGCAAGGCTTGGTGGGAAAGAGCACCGCATCCGCAGAAACGATCAAGGTCGTGCTCACAAAGCATCACGGGAACGTATTGGATTCTCCGTGTGACTGTGTGTGTCATTGGCAAGTTGTCACGAGTTTTAGGACGCAAAAGATGCGGCGTTACGAATAAATGAAATCTCGCGAACAGCTGGAAGAGGAGGAGGAGGAAGATCGAGGGGGGGAAAAAAGAAGCAAGGGGTTGATCATTGATCATTTGCTGTTATTGGCTGAAGCAAATCGTTTTACGTCAAAGGGGGGGCAACGTGAGAATAGCCACGTATTCACAGTGCGACATATACACACACACGCTCGCGCGCACGCACGCACTAGCACGGAAATACTATAGAGGAGCGTCAGTGGAGGACAGAGGCGCGCGCAGGAACGGAGAGCTCGCGACATCCAGGAAAAGGTAATCACATCAGGCCAATGTCTGTGATGCCACTGAAGGTGAAGATGCAATAGCAAGAATATGAATTGATGCTACAGAAATTGAATGTATTTTTTTTCCAGTAGTGCAAAGTGAACTGTAAAGGGGTGATCTTAAAAAAAAAAAAGTATGCATGCACGTTTTTATTGCTTTAATATGTATTTGTATATCTACATGATTTGAAGTCATAATTCCTAATGCTTCTTATTTTCTTCTGCCTGATTGTATTCAGAATCGGAACCTGCGTGCCAAACTGCTCGTTCACAAAATCAGCCACTCCCATTTTACTGAAACATGGAGGGGGAGAAGGTGAGTAGTGCATGCTATACAACAAACTGGACAGCAAAAACACGTTTAAGTTTAACAGGAGATGATACAGACACACAGCATTTCAGAGGTGTCTTTACTTTTTTTAAACGAGAAATAATAATATCTAGAAGGATTGTTTTTGTGCATTGAATACTGCAGCATTCTGTTTTCTAAACCTCTTCATCTCTGCTTTTATAATATATAGCTTTCTTTATAACGTCACTGCATAATATTGAAAGCAAACAATACACAATCAGAGAACCTTCAATTACTGTAATGTAGACCAAAAGAATAATGTAGAAACAAAAACATTTCATTACACTGTGGGGTTAAATGTCATATCATTAACAGTTGCATTCAAAGAAACATACTAAAATATGTATCATATACACTAAACATCATATATATCTACAATATATAAGGCAAAGAATAAAAACATCTAGAAAAAGTATTCAAGGAATATGTGCACAGACTCCTGGAGTTCAATTTTATTGCCTCTATATGTTTTAAATCTGCTTTGGGACAATGTGCATTGCTAAAAGTGTTAGACAAATAAAATTGAATTGAATTTGAGTTCAAGAAATTACATTTCTTTAATGTTTTTTTTTTTTTTTTTTTAAATGCTATTCCTTTAAAGTTGTTGTGGTATTGTGATCACTTGCTGACCTATATATCGATTCCCGAATAAATATTATATGAAGTATAAAAAAATTAGGATTAGGATTAGGTTTTTTTGCTAAAATGACTTAAACCGCAAATATAGATCAGCTGACTTGTTTGGTTGATCTGACTGCTTACAAAGTATTAATGATAAGAAAAAAAATATATTTTTGAGGTAGGTTTATTATTTCCTAATTCTGGTTCATATCTAATTAGATAATGAGATAATGAAGCGCTGAAGGTGAAAACAATGCTTTTGTTTTTACACTTTTTTTTTTCTTAACCCATCCATATCTTTCCTGGGATTAACTAGGAGCATAACTCTATAGATTTATTTATATTATAAAATTAACATTATATAAAAATGGCTATGTATTAAATAGATTTTCATCATTTTGGTTGCATTCTGATTGATGCTTTTAAACATGCATAAAATCTGTTGCCAGAAAATGTTTACATTTTGCATATGGCTACCACCATAATTAATGTGAAAAACAGATAGACATGTGCATGGGCATGTGAATGTGCTCAACATATAACATATAATCACATTCAAACTTGTTTAAATATAATTATCCTGCTCAAGTCAAGAAGTGAATTCTGTAGGGTTTTCTTGACATTATGATGTCATCAAACTACTGAAACCATGTAGATTAACAGATGTTTATAATCTGTTTGTGGACCTGTTTTGGGGTTTTATTGTATATAAGCATAAATATTATATTAAAAGCAGAGTTAATATATTATATTACGATTAAAACTTCAGAAAAAATAGCCATAAAAGTGCTGTGGATGAAAATAAAAAGAGCTGCTCTTTCGGTCGGATTTTCTTCACATGTGGTTGATTTCACCTTACATCTGAGGCCAAGGTCACAATGAGACAAAAGCGATCAAAACAATTTGAAATATTCCAGACAGTTGTGCTCCGATAGGCTAACAAATATGAGTCAGACATGGCAATCAGCAAGTGAAATGATCTCAGCGACGACATTTTACACTCACGCTAAACTTGGTAGACATCTTCATCACCTGGACTTGACACTATACAACAATTTTTATGGCCACCTACTGGTCAAATGCTATAATAACATGATTCATATGGGAACATCAAACTTCAATTTTTCCTCCTTCTATTGCTCCACCTCCAATTTTGTCTAATCCTTTTCATAATATTCCATCCATCCATCCATCCATCTTCTCCCGCTTATCCGATGCCGGGTCGCGGGGGCAGCAGTCTAAGCAAAGATGCCCAGACTTCCCTCTCCCTAGACACTTCTTCCAGCTCTTCCGGGGGGACACCAAGGCGTTCCCAGGCCAGCCGGGAGACATAGTCTCTCCAGCGTGTCCTAGGTCTTCCCCGGGGTCTCCTCCCAGTGGGATGCGCCCGGAACACCTTCCCAGGAAGGCGTCCAGGAGGCATCCGGAACAGATGCCCGAGCCACCTCAGCTGACCCCTCTCGATGTGGAGGAGCAGCGGATCTACTCCGAGCTCCTCCCGAGTGACTAAGCTTCTCACCCTATCTCTAAGGGATCGCCCAGCCACCCTGCGGAGGAAGCACATTTCGGCCGCCTGTATCCGGGATCTTGTCCTTTCGGTCATGACCCAGAGCTCATGACCATAGGTGAGAGTAGGAACGTAGATTGACCGGTAAATCGAAAGTTTCGCCTTGCGGCTCAGCTCCTTCTTCACCACGACAGACCGGTACATCGACCGCATTACTGCAGAAGCTGCACCGATCCGTCTGTCAATCTCCCGTTCCACCCTTCCCTCACTCGTGAACAAAACCCCAAGATACTTAAACTCCTCCACTTGCGGCAGGAACTCCCCACCAACCTGAAGTGGGCAAGCCACCCTTTTCCGACTGAGGACCATGGCCTCGGATTTGGAGGTGCTGATTCTCATCCCAGCCGCTTCACACTCGGCTGCAAACCGTCCCAGTGCATGCTGAAGGTCCTGGTCTGATGAAGCCAACACGACAACATCATCTGCAAAGAGCAAAGACGAAATCGTGTCGTCACCAAACCGGACACCCTCCGACCCCTGGCTGCGCCTAGAAATTCTGTCCATAAAAATTATGAACAGAACCGGTGACAAAGGGCAGCCCTGCCGGAGTCCAACATGCACCGGGAACAAGTCTGACTTACTGCCGGCAATGCGAACCAAGCTCCTGCTTCGGTCATACAGGGACCGGACAGCCCTTAGTAAAGGGCCCCCGACCCCATACTCCCGGAGCACCCTCCACAGGCCGCCGCGAGGGACACAGTCGAATGCCTTTTCCAAATCCACAAAGCACATGTGGACTGGTTGGGCAAACTCCCATGAACCCTCCAGCACCCTGTAGAGGGTATAGAGCTGGTCCAGTGTTCCACGGCCTGGACGAAAACCACATTGTTCCTCCTGAATCCGAGGTTCTACTATCGGCCGTATTCTCCTCTCCAGTACCCTGGCATAGACTTTCCCAGGTAGGCTGAGAAGTGTGATCCCCCTATAGTTGGAACACACCCTCCGGTCCCCCTTCTTAAAAAGAGGGACCACCACCCCGGTCTGCCATTCCAGAGGCACTGTCCCCGACCGCCACGCGATGCTGCAGAGGCGTGTCAGCCAAGACAGCCCCACAACATCCAGAGACTTGAGGTACTCAGGGCGGATCTCATCCACCCCCGGTGCCCTGCCACCGAGGAGTTTCTTTACTACCTCGGTGACTTCAGCTTGGGTGATGGACGAGTCCGCCTCTGAGCCCTCAGCCTCTGCTTCCTCAATGGAAGACGTGACGGCGGGATTGAGGAGATCCTCGAAGTATTCCTTCCACCGTCCAACGACATCCCCAGTTGAGGTCAACAGCTCCCCACCTCTACTGTAAACAGCATTGGTGGGGCACTGCTTTCCCCTCCTGAGGCGCCGGACGGTTTGCCAGAATCTCTTCGAGGCCAGCCGATAGTCCTTCTCCATGGCCTCACCGAGCTCCTCCCAGGCCCGAGTTTTTGCCTCGATAACCACCCGGGCTGCAGTTCGCTTGGCCTGCCGGTACCCGTCAGCTGCCTCAGGAGTCCCACAAGCCAACCAGGCCAGGTAGGACTCCTTCTTCAGCTTGACGGCATCCCTTACTTCCGGTTTCCACCACCGGGTTCGGGGATTGCCGCCTCGACAGGCACCGGAGACCTTACTGCCACAGCTCCGAGCGGCCGCTTCGACAATGGAGGTGGAGAACATGGTCCACTCGGACTCAATATCTCCGGCCTCCCTCGGGATCTGGTCAAAGCTCTGCCGGAGGTGGGAGTTGAAGATCTCTCTGACAGGAGGCTCGGCCAAACGTTCCCAGCAGACCCTCACAGTACGCTTGGGTCTGCCGAGTCTGTCCAGCTTCCTCCCCCGCCATCGGATCCAACTCACCACCAGGTGGTGATCAGTTGACAGCTCCGCCCCTCTCTTTACCCGAGTGTCCAAGACATACGGCCGCAGGTCAGATGAAACGACCACAAAGTCGATCATCGACCTGCGGCCTAGGGTGTCCTGGTGCCACGTGTACTGATGGACACCCTTATGCTTGAACATGGTGTTCGTTATGGACAAACTGTAACTAGCACAGAAGTCCAATAACTGAACACCGCTCGGGTTCAGATCAGGGGGGCCGTTCCTCCCAATCACGCCCCTCCAGGTGTCACTGTCGCTGCCCACGTGTGCATTGAAGTCTCCTAGTAGAACGACGGAGTCCCCAGTCGGAGCACTGTCCAGCACCCCTCCCAGAGACCCCAAGAAGGCCGGGTACTCTATACTGCCGTTTGGCCCGTAGGCACACACGACAGTGAGAGACCTATCCCCGACCCGTAGGCGCAGGGAAACGACCCTCTCGTTCACCGGGGTAAACTCCAACACATGGCGGCTGAGCTGGGGGGCTATAAGCAAACCCACACCAGCCCGACGCCTTTCACCATGGGCAGCTCCAGAGTTGTAAAGAGTCCATCCTCTCTCGAGGAGTGTGGTTCCAGAGCCCAGGCCGTGCGTAGAGGTGATCCCGACTATCTCTAGTCGGAACCTCTCAACCTCACGCACAATCTCAGGCTCCTTCCCCGCCAGCGAGGTGACATTCCACGTCCCTAGAGCTAGCTTCCGTGTCCAGGGATCGGGTTGTCGAGGCCTCCACCTTCGACTGCTGCCCGATCCTCTTAGCACCGGCCCCTTACGGTCCCTCCTGCAGGTGGTGAGCCCACTGGAAGGCGGCCCCACGTCGCTCCTTCGGGCTGAGCCCGGCCGGACCCTGTGGGGGAAGGCCCGGCCACCAGGCGCTCGCATACGAGCCCCAACCCCGGGCCTGGCTCCAGGGTGGGGCCCCGGCTGCGCCATACCGGGCGACGTCACGGTCCCTGATGTAGTATCTCTCATAAGGGGTTTTGAACCGCTCTTAGTCTGACCCGTCGCCCAGGACCTGTTTGCCTTGGGAGACCCTACCAGGGGCATATAGCCCCGGACAACATAGCTCCTAGGGTCATTCGAGTACTCAAACCCCTCCACCACGTTAAGGTGGCAGTTCAAGGAGAGGCTTTTCATAATATATGAGACCTTAAATCAAAAGTCATGAAAGGAGTTTTGACATTCAAAACTGTTTTTTATAGTCTGTCGGGAAGAGCAGTCTTGATGAATCATCAAAATTGATAATTATCTTTATGATCACATCCTCTATTTTCAGGATCGTACCATCTTGTGGTCAAGAACTGTTACAATGTAAAAATCTTTTCATTATATAATTTTTATTTCTTAGCATATACTTTCAGGAACACACCAACACCTGAAATTCAAGCCTACTTTCTGTCTACTATTAACACTAAATTTAGCCTGTATCATTTTTGGACTAACTGGGGGGGATAAAATATATTTTTTGAGCACTTCAAATAATAAATATAAATTTATAAATATAAATAAAATCGTTTACTGGTCAACAAACCAAAGCTGCCAAGCAGGAATCAAGACTAGTTATGTTTCCCAATACTATAGAATGTAATAACAATGCTTACATATAAGCCAAACTGTAAAACCATTTGGTGTAAATTCACAATAAAATACTGGTACTACCCTAAAAACCATTTACAGTACAGCAAATGCACAAAAGTGGATACAAGTGCAGATTAGAGATTTTATTTTATTAACAGAGCAGACAAATTCAAATTATAAGGCAGAAATTTTTATCAAAATACAGGCAGAAGCCAGATAATGTGAGTACAGAATCCAGAGGAAAAAAACAGAGTTTGAAAATCAGGGGATGAAATAAAATGGCAACACACGATCCAACACAAATTAAGAAGGTCTCCAATTAAGAAAGATCCAACATATGAGGAAATCTCTGAATTAGTTAGTTAGTTAGTTAGATATAGATAGATAGATAGATAGATAGATAGATAGATAGATAGATAGATAGATAGATAGATAGATAGATAGATAGATAGATAGATAGATAGATATTGAATATTCTTAGGAATTGTAAACCAATAATACAATTGATACAACTGATTTAAACAATTGACAAATACCATTTGATGATATGATGACCACACACACCCTCACACACCACTGAATTACATTATTAACACCAATCATTATTTATGGCTTTGTTTATTAAAGTTCTAAAAAATGACTAATACTGTACATCTAATTCGTACAATATCTCAATGTTTTATATAAAGACAGTATATTATCAAGAATCAACTAAATAATCAATAACACACTTGACATTGGATACTACTTTAAGGTATATTACAAGAACTGAGCAACTCGTTACGTACACAATTTTATTTTTTTTCCACTCCATTTATTTAAATATTTAAGTAAAGATTCTATAATGACATATAATAGTATAGAAAAGATTTTTTTTGTGGAAGAAAATTGTGTAAGCATTATGGAAATCAATGCTGCACTTACCATGTGTCATTTGAGACTGATTGTCTCCTTGGTCAAGGTTTTCTCCTACTTTGTCCTCCGTTTTTACCTCTTCTCCATTTCCTCAATTCTTCTACACTGTCTAGCAGGTCGCCAAGAGACCATTTTTCCACATCAGAGTTTATTTATTTCTGTATTTTAACACACCATTATTTAAATTTTCTGTTTTATTCTACTTATGCCACAGCAATTCCCAAATGATTACACAGTTTCACCTATTAATAAACACGCTTCACCATTATCTATTTATAATTACATTTCATGTGCCATTTACAGCGTCTGACCCCATGACCTTCTGATCCGAACTCTAACGTCTTAACCACGGAGCTCCCAGTTAGTTAGTTTGTTATTAAAGTCAATTTCCAATGAATGATAAATGTTAACTTGTTGAAAAAAGCTCTGATTATAAAGATCATGTTGTTTTTAAGCATTTCAGTACTGACAGATAAACACCTTTTAGAACATAACTTGTTAGTTTGGTCTTTTACAACTATTCTTTTTTTTTCTTTTTTTTTTTTACTTACACAATTGTGTGTGTGTTAAATTGGTAGGTCCCCTGACCCCACAATTAGTTTGGAAATATCACTGTAAATATGAATATATGTTTTGTATTTTGATATGTTACTTGGTGTCACTTTCAAACAAGCCTTATTTAAAGAAAGCTCTTTTTAATTTTCACTCTCTGGATACCCAGGATTAGAGTATATTAGAGAGATTAGTGAAATCTAACAATATAAACAGACTTTAAACACACTAGCATTCTGTCTCAAATTGCGAAGTTAGAGGTACATTTGATTTAGCCTGATTTAGCCTGATTTAGCCTGATTATGCTAAGAAATGCTGAAGAATATAAATCAGGTGTTTGTGGTGACCTCTGATGACCATTTGGGTAAAAAAAAAGCTACAGCTAAAAGTGTTCTCTTTTACGTCCAGTGTAAGATTAATTTGATTCAGATAAAAAAATATATATAATATTTTTAACCCGGTAGATTCCAGTATTTCTAGAGGTGGTAAATTTTTCCTCCTAAACTTCACATAAATTTACAATATGATTAGGATTTGGAAACAAGGTCATAAAATTAGAGAACTTTGGCAGCTTCAGGGTCATGTGGTTCAGTAGATTTTGTTCTCTCAGCAATTCAACATCCGACTGCCCTTAAAACCATTTGCAGCCAAAGACATCTTTACCTGTAAAACATACTCATACATCATAAGCACAATTTATTTTATAAATACACCCCAAATGCTCAAATATTATGCTCTGAATTTTATTATATGTATAATGGTATTTTGTTGAATTGTGGAGACACATAGTGATTGGGTGGGTTTTTGGTTAAAGTTATGTTCTGCTCATGTATTTACATTTCTTTAGCAGGACAACAAAACATTGGCCAATGTTGCTACATTCAAATGTCTTTGTTTTTCTGCTCCACAGAATGAAGTGACATGCTATCTCCTGTTTTCAATGGCAACCGCTGTTATCGGCTCTCTGCAGTTTGGCTACAACACAGGGGTCATCAATGCGCCTGAGCAGGTACAAATATGTGGAGATCTAGATTTAGAAAAAACTGAGTTTTTAAAAGTTTGCATTCTTCAAAGATTTGCGTGATATTGCAGCCTTTTCCATATTTATTTAAGGCATTATAAAATGTAAAAAAGTGTACATGTACTCGAAAAAAGGTGTTGTAACTAGCCAGAGTCAGGAAGCTTTTGCTAGTGTTTATATACAAATATTCACTCAAGCAAAGATGAAGTTGCTTTAACAGAGCATTGATGAACAGACAAAGCAGGGTTAGTGAATATGCATGGGTGACATAGAGGATAAACCTTTAAATATATATTTCTGGCAGATACCCTTACCCAGAGCTAACCTACCATTTTGTTTGTAGTTGGTATTATATTTCATTATAGTTGAGGCAGCAGGAGTATACCAATCTGAACCTTTAGACAGGTTGGCAAGACTTTGTAAATACCACTATGGACAAAAGATAATACATTTTACATTTACATTTATTGCATTTAGCAGATGCTTTTATCCAGAGAAACATACAAACGTCCTTACAAAAGTCTCCATACAAAAGTCTATTTTAATGTAGTAATTATCACTGGTTCTCTTGGTTATAGACTTCAACAGCCCATCAGCTCTTCAGCCTAAAACTTTTATAGCACAATCTTCCAATACACGAATATAACAAACACACAGGAAAAAAATAACTGCTAGTTTAAGTGTTTGAAGAACACCCGTCGTTTGAAGATAGCCAGTGACTCAGCTGTTCAGGCATCTAAGGGAAGTTCATTCCACCACATCGGTGCCAGAGGGATAGTCTTGATGTATACCTCTTACTCAGAGAGATGGTGGGACCAGTCAAACAGCGCTAGTTTAACCAAAGGATTCATGCCAAAAAAAAAAAAAAAAAAAAAAAAAAAGGTTTTATACAATAGATTTAAGCAGATTTATACAATAGAGATTGTAAATGATATTACACTGGCTAGAGATGGACCACTGAATCTTAAAATGATGTTGAATCCAAGATGGCGCTGTGACAGTAGCACGTAGTGGCCTCTCCGGATCCAAAATGGTGCATTTCGCTTCTTTAGTCCGGCTTTTCCAAGTATATGGACACCAGAGACAGCTGTGTTTATCTATATGACCGCCAAATGCTGTCAAGAAATCAAGCAACAACAAGCTGCATGATGATGTACTCAATAACCTTTGTAACCTTGGATTGCTGCGACCTCGGCTACAAAAACCAGGCCCCCAGTCCTCAGCATCTGATGCTGGGAGAAGGTACGTCGGAAGTGGTGCTAGAGAAAGCGGAAGCGCGGCAGATGTTGTAGAAACGTTTTAGAGTCACAGGTTTTGTTTCCAGAAGATAACGGGCTTTGTTATCACTTAACAAAAGCCGGAGTTGGTCCGCCGAGCAACTGACTCTCCAGTCACAATCCCACTTTAATTATACCTGGACCACAAATGCATGTCCATACATCCCACTTCTCCATCCATACATTGTTCACCCAACATCTGTGTTTCACTTGGGGCCCTCTTATACATACAATGGTGGTGCCCAAATGTCTAGGTACAGACATACACACAACAAACTATATTATTTCATGCATAGACACACCACACATGTCACATTTCTGTAGGCACACACATCAGAAGAAAATTTTAATAGAAGTTACATACACATGTTGCATATGCATATTTGATTAACTTTATTCCTCGACACAAGCAGGCGGGTGTCTGTGCTAGGCTTAAGGCTAACCCTAGCTGGCCGGCTCTCCTGTCCATTCTACTTTTAAACGTCTGCTAAGTTCGACTACATCCGACTCCAGCATACCACACTACTAGAGTTTAGAGACTGCTGTGTCTTTGTTTTCATTAAGACGTGGCTTAGTGACAAGAATTCCGGAAGCCATCATTCAGCTAGATAGGCTAGCCGTGTTTTGTGCTGACAGAACTGCTGCTCTGTGCGGTAAGACTCGCAGTGGTGGGATGTGTGTTTATAACATCTCAGAACAGTGCAAGAACTCTGTGCTTGTCTCCAGCTACTGCTCATCATTAATGGAGTTCATGACAATAAGATGCAGGCCATTTTATTTACCACAGGAATTCACCAGAGAGGCAAAGCACGCACAGGCAAAGAGAATACACTGCCATTTCCTAGATAGCAGAGACACCTGGCGCATATGGCAGGGCATCCAGGAGATCACAAACTACAAGACTTCATCTGCTTGTGACAGTAATGCCTCCCTCTCAGATGCACTGATGTACTTCTACGCCTGGTTTAAGGTGCAAAACAACGTGGCAGCAAGGAAGACCACCCCTTCTTCCAACTACCAGGTGCTCTGTCTAACCACGGCTGAAGTAAGGAAGACTCTATGCAGAAATAACAAATGGAAGTCTGCTGGACCAGACAACATTCCTGGCAGAGTGCTCAGGGAATATGCAGAACAGCTAGGGGCTGTCTTCATTGACATCTTCAACATTTACCTGAGCAGTGCTGTTGTTTATACGTGCCTCAAGACCATCGACCCCGTGCCAAAGAAGTCTAAAGTCTCCTGCCTTAATGACATTTGTCCCGTCGCACTCACACCCATCATAATGAAGTGCTTTGAGAGGCTCGTCATAGAGCATATCAAGACCCAGCTACCACCCTCTCTGGACCCCATGCAGTTTACGTATCATCGAAACCATTTCATTGATGATGCCATCACCAAAACTCTCCATTTGGCCCTCACCCACCTGGACAATAAGGACACATATGTACAAATGCTGTTTATAGACTTCACTTCAGTGTTTAACACAATCATCTAAGCACTGGGGCCCCTCAGGGCTGTGTGCTCAACTCACTGCTGTTCACTCTACTAACGCACAACTGTGTAGCAATGCACAGCTCAACCCACATAATTAAGTTCCCCGATGACACGACCGTGGTGGGTCTCATCAGCAAGAACTACGAGTCCACATACAGAGAGAAAAAGCAACAACTAACAGTTTGGTGTAGAGCCAACAGCCTGTCTCTAAACGTTGACAAAACCAAAGAGATAGTTGTTGACTTTGGGAGAGTGCAGAATGGCCATTCCCCACTGAACATTGATGGCTCCTCCGTGGAAATTGTCAACAGCACCAAATTCCTTGGTGTTTATCTGGCGGAGAACTTCACTTATTTAAAACCAGCTCCATTAGCAAGAAAGCCCTGTCACACCGCTACTTCCTGTGAAGGCTGAGGAAAGCCCATCTCCCTCCCCTCATCCTGACAATGTTCTGCAGCAAAACCATCGAGAGCATCCTGAGCAGCCACTGCATCACTTACTGGTTTGGGAACTGCACCGTCTCGGATCATTAAATCCTATAGAGGGTAGTGAGGACAGCTGAGAAGATCATCGGAGTGTCTGTCCCTTCTAACACGGCATTTACACCACACGCTACGTCGGCAACAAGGCCAACAGCATTGTGGACGACCTCACACACCCCTCACACACACTCTTCACTCTGCTTCCATCAGGAGAAAGGTTCTAAAGCATTCGAGCCTCACATCCAGACTGTGCAACAGTTTCTTCCCTCAAACCATCAGGTTTCTCAACACACAGAACTGAACTGTACAAAAACACAAACACAGTCACTCAGCTGTGTGTTTTTGAGCTGTTACAACCTGAAATCAAACACACACTCAATACTTATTTCAATTTATACACATCCATGTCTTCAGCACCACCCATATTATATTATAATCATTTGATACTGCTTAAATGCTGTTTCACACACCTCTTGATTGCTGCTTTTGCTGTTTTTTGCACAATATTGTGTTTATGCTTACTTGTTGACAGTTCTCTTTGGCACATTGTACTGTATAACATATAAGGTAGGTTTACAAAACATGCTCCTGAGGCTCCAGTGACCACTGTTCCTGCCCCTCTCCCCTCCGTGTATCTTCCCACTTTGCCCAGGCCTGCCTCTGGATAGTGTTCTCTTCGACTGGAGGCCAGTGCAGCTTGGGTCGGTTTCTCATCAACACCTTGGGTGGTTACATGAAATTCCGGAGTAAGAACGGGCGCTTTGAGGATGGATTGGACTGTAGTTAATGTCAACAGTCTCCTACACTGACTCAGGACTACTTTTCGCTTCTGATCATCATCACTGTACCCCGCAACATCGTATATCTGCAATAAATGGACATTTGATGCAACCCAGATGAGGATGGGTTCCCTCTTGAGTCTGGTTCCTCTCAAGGTTTCTTCCTTATGCCATCTGGGGGAGTTTTTCCTTGCCACAGTCGCCACCGGCTCGCTCATCAGGGACAAACTTACACTTATAAAGAACATATTCACTTTTAATCACCACATTATCTGTGTAAAGCTGCTTTGAGACAATGTTCATTGTTAAAAGTACTATACAAATAAAAATGAATTGAATTGAATTTACTGGTTAGCATTATTATGTGTTTTGTGTATCTGTCCCACACTGTCCTGTATTGTCTGATGCATGTCTTTTGTCTTGCATTGTTTGCACAACTTACTTAGTCCTTAGCTCTAGAGCTGTTATGTAGCTCTATGTTGCACCAGGGTTCAGGGAATACGTTGTCTCATTTCACTGTGTAATGTGTCAGCTATATATGGTTAAAATGACAATAAAAGTTTCTTAACTTGACTTGACTTGATGTTGTCTGTTGGACACCAGAGATGTTTTGTAGGAAATGTGGGCAGTGGCATTAAATGACAGACTTTACAGGATCTAGTAAATCAGTAATTGCAAGAATGGAATTAAATATCTTTTATAATAAAACTATCTATAGTTCAGCAGTTATGAGACAATAGGCATTGCTGCTTACAGTCAGAAGCGCAAATGGCAAGATGTCCTGGTCTGCGTACATATCACAAAACCTAATCATCAATTAGACAAGGCCACCAGAAATTATTATGAACCAAAAGGAGATGTTCACTGTACTCCTGGGTACCCTGGAACTACTATTTATTATAAAAAATATTCACACAGCAATTGAGATACTGTGGTCTTGGCTGAAGACCAATCTGAAGGTGTCATCTCTTTGGATTTAGGAGATTCTTAACAGAATAGTGGAATTCATGAACCCTAAAAGTATGTTGGTATGGGATGAAAAATCCAGTGAAGAATAGTGCCAAATAGATGATTTGCTGCACCTTCCAAACAGTACCTCCATTCTTTAGTTGTTCCTTCATAAAGTGATGTATTTTGGTGATCATGGGGAGGTGGTAGCTTAATGGATAAGGCATTGGACTTTAAGTCCTGAGTTTGACTCCCATCCATGCTAAGCTGCCACTCCAAGTCCCTTAACCCCATTGCTGCTCAGTTGTATGAATGAGATCAATATAAATCACTCTGAACAAGGGCATCTGCCAAACGCCATAAATGGAAATGGTGGGTTTTTCCGTATACTCATCAATTTGGACTAATGTGGAATGTCAAAATTAATATTTTTTTGTTTCACGTACACCTAATTTTCCAGGAGCCTTTGAGGATCAGTCATACATGCTGGCTGTGTACTTTTACTAAGCAGGAGTATACTGTATTGTATGTCTTCTACATAAAAGGGAAAAAAGCAGTGCAGGAACTAAAAAAGTATTGCACAAATGATGGTTTGATGTTGGGATATAATGGAACAATGAAGGGACCATTGTGTGAATTATTGCAAAGTATTCATAGTGCCCAAATAAAGGCGATGGACACACTTTCAACTAATCCCTTTCTCTGATAAGTTTTTTATGCTTAACAGGTCCATCAACAGGCCAAGCAACAGGCTAACCAATTCAGGGCTAAAGTCTGCATCCTTTTACTCCACTATGAAAACCCTTGTAGCTCTGATGTAGCCTAATGAATGTGCCTCATGCATGTATTCTTTCATAGCCTGCTTTTTTTGTGAGGGCTAATGGGTAAACACATTTGTGTGAAATGAATGGGCCTGGCATATACAGTATATATAACAATCAAATGGGCAATGTGGAAGGTATACATATTACGTCTTTTTATTGGGACAAAGGGACTTTTCAAATCTCCAGCTACTGATTCATACATTTTACTGTGTCCCGCAGAATCAATGCATGATAGAAAATAATGAGAACATGACCACTTAAAGGAATAGTACATTTTCCGGTCTCAGGGTGGTTACAAGACATTGGAAATGAGAGGTTATGAGGCCATACTCTGCATTCAATGGTTGTACAAAAAAAAACCCATTATTTTCTTTTTAAGGTTTTTCCAACTATGTAATAATACAATTCTTTTCCAATTTCCATCGCTTTTTTATCTGTTTATGTATTTTTGTGTAAGGATGTCTCAGGCCTTTCCTTTCTGATGGCCAGCTGTTTGAGATGGAGCAATCTATTAGGAATCTCTGGTGTTTTTCTGGATCAAATAACTAAGACAAGGGCAGCAATGTTCAAGTTTCTGTAGCAGATTATTATTTCCTCCTGCAGGACAGCAGAGGGTTGATGCCCCATATGATGGATATACCTCACACTGTAGGTGGAATTGAGAATCCGACATCATTAAATGAAGTCTTCTGTAACAGACCCGGTGCTATTATTTACAAAATCCAGAGAAAACTTAGTTGAAATCACAGAACTCAGGGTTGATAAAGTGATATTGGTCAAAGCATGGCTAGATTTGATTTCATAAAATACAGTTAAACATGACCATTGTCTAACCAATTGAAAAGTAAAAACAAAACAATACTTTATATATAATTACATTTAATAAATAATTTGTGTTTTTTAAAAAAAAGCTAAATTTGAATTTCTTTTTTGTTAATTATTATTTCATTATTGAATTAATTATTATGCATTCATATTGTTGAGTTTAAAATGCAAATTTTATTCAAATCAATACATTTTTATTTGTAAAGCACTTTTAACAATGGATATTGTCTCAAGGCAGCTTTACACAGATAATGCGCTAATAGAAAATTAATAAAAATAATACAATAATAATAACAATAATAATTGTACGTTTGTCCCTAATGAGCGAGACGGTAGTGACTGTGGCAAAAAAAAAAAATGTCTGAGATGGCATGAGTTTGCAAAATGGGTAATGGTTTGTAGGGCTTGTAATATAATATAATCAGCAATAAATGCAATGTAATTCAGACAATGTAATTACCATAATGGGATGATAATATTGTTATAATCACACAGGCTTTATGATGTCATTTGAGTTACATAGTTTTGTGTTACATTTTTTTTATAGTGTTACTATATTAATGGTCTAACTAATGATATGGATCAAGCTGTGTACATGTACATTACAGCACTGTGAAATTTTTTCTTTGCATAACTTAGCTTACTAGGAAGCTGAGGTGAGAGTGAGGCTCAGCCATGATACAGTGCCCTCAGAACAGAGATGGTTAAGGGCCATTCCCAACATTGGCAGCTTGGTAGTTCTGGGGTTTGGGACCTTCCAATAGGGATATGATTCAGTTTTCATGTTTATGAATGAAATAAATCACTCACCTTATCACTGCAACTCTTTTTGTTTTTCACTTTATCAGAAACTGCGTGCTTTCTTTAACAACACATGGATGGACCGTTATGGAAAGCCCATCGAGCCTGGAATGTGCACCATCGTGTGGAGTCTCTCAGTGGCTATCTTCAGCGTGGGAGGAATGGTGGGATCCTTCAGTGTTGGCGTCCTTGCCAACAAGTTTGGGCGGTCAGTAAGAAGAAACCTTGTAACATACATGCACTGATTTTTTGTTCAGTAGTCTCGCAGCAAATGTCTGCAACACTGCAACACAGGCATTTTTAGACTGATGACTGTGCCCAGTCACAGTTAACTGAGTTACCATAGTAACAAGACCCAGTGATGGTAAAAACCTGCTTACTGCTAGTTTGATGTATTAATTCATGTCATGCAAATCATAGCAGGACGCATTACCACATGCAATTATAATCGAATTTTTAAGCATATTGCATGATGTTAAATTGATTCCCCATTTAAAAGATTGTATGGAGAAAATATGAAGCTTTACAGCCTTGTCATTTCTCAAAGCTCAGTCTTTTTAGTTCCGTTTAAAAGCAAGATCATGGATGACCAAGCTGAGCACACAAAGCAGTATCAGCCATCGGCACCTTTGATATCAATTTCCTGAAACAAGATAATTCTATTACTGGCACAGGCCTTGACAGAGCATTCGCAGTATGTTCTAATTATATCGCAGCAGACATCAATAAATGTTTGCTCATAGAAAAACTGCTCTAGACACTGCAATTAGGAGAAAACCAAATAAGGATTACCAGAACATCCGGGGTGTTATTTTGTTGTGGAAGTGGTGCCGAGAGAATCTTGTATTGTGTGAGGTTTGAAAATACAAGTAAGCTATAGAACTATACATAACTAAAGTGTGAATGACAACATAAATTGAGGATTTATCAGATGCTTACAAACACATCTTGAAATATCGGCCTGAGATACCACAATTACTTGAGTAAGGGTTATTGCACCAAACCAGAACGATATAACATGTTTGCAGCCTATAAACAGTACAGATGTCTCAGAGTTACAATGGTTAGAATTAAGTTTTTTCGTTCTTACGATAATGATAGCGATACGACGAAATTGTAAAATATTCCACGTAGCAGGCAAATTTAGCAGCATATGCCTTTACTCGCAAACCAGCGATCATCCATGTGCCCGCTGCCACATACATATATGTATGCTATATAGTATTTATAGAACAGTACTGTAAATTGCTGTTATGCTCAATTATGTACTGAAATACATTTATTAAATTTTTAGTAAATTATTAACAGTATACTATCCCATACTGATCACCATTCTTTAAGAATACTGGGTAGGTTAGGCCATGCCTCGACCTATAATATTTTTAAGTTAAGATGCGGTCAGAGAAACGCATGACTTGAGCTTGAAGTTTTGGGTCCAGAACCCTGGTGCTACATAAAACAACATAAAGCTACATAACAGGCCACAGAGGATGCTAGGGACTAAAATAAGTTGTCCTCGCCACATAAAGTGCATCGTGTGCAACCTGGTGCAAACAGTGCAAGACAAGACAGTGCAAAAGACAACACAAAACACAAAATAGCGCCTCCAGTAAACCTCCTGTGTATTATACAGTACAGTGTGCAAGAGAGAACTAGATAGAGGAGTGTACTTGTAAATAAACACAAAAGTTTGTGCAAAACAGCAATAGCAGCAATCAAATATATGTGCAAAAAACAGCATGTAAACAGTTATTTAATAATAAAATAATATAATATGGTTGGTACTGAAGTCTTGGATGTGTGAATTGAGTATGAGTTTGTTGCTTGAGTTCAGATTTGCAGCTCCGTAACACACAATTGACTGAGTGTGTGCGTGTTTCTGTTTCTGTTTAGTTCTGTGTGTTGAGGAGCCTGATGGCTTAAGGGAATTAACTGTTGCATAGTCTGGATGTGAGGGCACGAATGCTTCGTTACCTGTTCCTTGATGGCAGGAGAGTAAAGAGTGTGTGTGAGGGGTGTGTGGGGCCGTCCACAATGCTGTTGACTTTGCGGATGCAGAGTGTGGTGTAAATGTCCGTGATATTCCCAGGAAGTAGAGACACTTCTGGGCTTTCTTGGTGATGGAGCTGGTGTTGAGTAAACAGGATGAATTCTCCGCTAGATGAACACCAAGCAATTTGGTGCTCTTGATGATCTCCACATAGGATCTATCAAAGATCAGTGGAGAATGGCCACTTTGTGCTCTCCTAAAGTCAACAACCATCTCTTAAGTTGTGTACAGTGGGACAATTACTTTAGTCAGCAGTTTTGTGAGCAGAGCAGATCTAATCCTTTCGACAACAAGACACCTAGATGGGAATGCATGGAAGTTTTCTATCAACATGGTGGCTGTCACATATAACTATAAAACTAAGCTCTAAAAGCTTACACATGGGTGGACCTTCAGTGGATTTCGCTCCAGTGGAAGCCTCCAGCCCATGGAACCTTTATTAAGTAGTGTCTGCATCAGATCTGGATTCTAATGATTAAGCTACAGAGATATTCTGTAAGCCTCAATTCTACCTTTAACCCAGCTGTTGGGGCTTAGGCTCTGGACAGATTTTAATTCCGCTCAGAAAACACCTGTCCCATGAGAGTAATCTCTCCTTGTATAAAGAAAGTTAAATTAAACAAGGATAGTGGAAGGATAGAAGGATGGTGGTCTCCATCTGAGTCTCTTAAACCAATCTTTTAAATGGGAGTCACATCACTAGGTGTGTGATTTGTTTATCATGTCTCCTCATTGGGTGACAAATGTTTTTGTGCTTTACTAGTAGGCTTCTCTGAGCAGTTTTAGCTGTTTTGTTAGCATGGCTGGGCTGTTAACCTCAGCAGAAGCAGTAAGCCCTTCAAGGGTGTCAAGGAAAATTTGGCCTTGCCTGTAGTTAACCTCAAATAGAGAGAACATTAGCTCTAAATCACAGGAAACATGAGAATATACCCAATAATAGGAATATACAAGACAAACTACTACAATTTAGGGCATTGTAGTAAATATCTCAAGTTTTTCTGACCAGTTTTTATGACAGATTATACAGGGATTTTAAGATAGCAGGAGATTTATTGGAATTTTTTATCTCACAAGGAGTTCTCACTACTTAGCAGCATATGCCTCTACTTGCAAACCAGCACTCATCCATGTGCCTGCTGCCACATACATATACGTATGCTATATAGTATTTACAGAACAGTACTGTAAATTGCTGTTTTGCTCAATTATGTACTGTAATTAGTACATTATTAATAAATTATTAATAAAGTAAAGTATACTATCCCATACTGATCACCATTCTTTAAGAATACTGGGTACGCCTATAATATTTTTAAGTTACGATGGGGTCAGAGGAACGCATGACTTGAGCTTAAAGTTTTGGGTCCAGAACCCTAGTGCGACATAAAACAACATAAAGCTAGATAACAGACCACAGAGCTGAGGACTAAAGTAGGTTGTCCTCCCCACATAAAGTGCATTGTGTGCAACCTGGTGCAAACAGTGCAAGACAAGACAGTGCAAAAGACAACACAAGACAGTGTGGGACAAATACACAAAATACAAAATAGCGCCTCCAGTAAACCTCCTGTGTATACAGTAGTGTGCAAGAGAGAACTAGATAAAGGAGTGTACTTGTAAATAAACACAAAATGTAAACTCAAAAGGTTGTGCAAAACAGCATTAGCAGCCGTCAAATTGATGTGCAAAAAACAGCATGTAAACGGTTATTTAATAATATATATAATATATAATATGGGTGGTACTGAAAACTTGGATGTGTAAATTGTGCTCACCAACAACAGTTTTAGAAAGAATAGCTTACCCACAAGGCTTGTGGTGCAGTGGTCTAACGGCTAAAAAAATATATGGCTAAAATAGTGGTGCTTTTAAAGCTCCACTGAATTCAAAGCACTCTGAATAAAAGCTACAGTGGTCAATGACTGACCTAGTACCCTTGTTTTCTGAATAGTCACATGTTGGCTAAGTAACATAATACAAGGTTCGGGTTGTATTAATAATACTTTTGGACTAAATGTGCTATCAAGGTATGTGAACTATATGTGCTACCAGGGTGTGTGGAACATGGCCTAATGTCTAGTACACAACCATACCTAAGATATCTGGATGCTGTTTTCAACTGTCGGAATCAGTTTGTCATGACCTACTAACATAAATTTACCCCTTTCCTCTCCACAATTTAAAGTGGTAAAATAATGTAGTTTTATAGACATAATGCTGTTCTCTAACACTAGATAACCACCAGGGGAAGAATTCTAAGTAGTTCTTGGGTCTATAGAAAATGCCAACTATTACATGCTTTTTTTTTTTTATTTTTTTTTTACTTTTGTCACCATTCGTGGGAACAACATGTGTGTGAAATCTAGTTTTAATACACCAGCCAGTAGTTATATAGTGTTCATAGAACACTATTAAAACTAGCTTATTAATTTTTTAAACAGTTTACTTTTCTTAATTTGTGTGAAAAGATCCAGATCTACAATAAAAGAGAATCACTCTTAAATTAAGAATTGTCATCATTATATATTATATGTCTTAATATAGGAGACAACAGATTTAAAATAAAAAGATTACTATTAAAATCAAAATCACTCATACATGCATATTTTCAACAATTATTTGTTCAAATTAAGACTTTCTTGTAACACACAGTAGTTACTATACAACAACTAAGCAAAATTATTACTTTCTGTTTTCTATTAGTGTAACATAAAATATAATTTTTTGTTCATTATTATTGAACACTGAAAGATATCCAACACAAGAAACTGAAATCAAACTACAGAACAAGTATTTTGTATAAACTTTCTTTTAGCTTCTCCCATTAGGGGTCGCCACAGCGGATCATCCATATTTTATGATACACATGTTTGATTTGGCACATGTTTTTACGCTGGATGCCCTTCCTAACGCAACCCTCCCCATTTTATCCGGGCTTGGGACCGGCACTAAGAGTGCAACCCTAATGGCTGGGGTTGGTTCACTGACCGGGGATCGAACCCGGGCCGCATCGATGAGAGCACCACATCCTAACCACTAGACCACCAGGACAAGAACAAGTATTTTGTATAAAAAACAAATTCCCAAAAATTAATAATCATACTATGTTATGTTTGGAAAGAGTATGGTGACTTAATACTGCAGAGTCTCACAATGTGTAATTAGATGTGAATAAATGTGTTTGTTTTGACATTAAAGGAGGATTTGGAATTAATAATACTAATGAAGTGGTTAGGTTTAGTGATTAGGATGCGGTGCTCTCACCGATGCGGCCCGGTTTCGATTCCCGGTCAGGGAACCAACCCCAGCCATTAGGGTTGCACAAGCCAGTGCACTCTTAGTGCCGGTCCCAAGCCCGGATAAATGGGGAGGGTTGCGTTAGGAAGGGCATCCAGCATAAAAACATGTGCCAAATCAAACATGCGGATCATGAATACGGATGATCCGCTGTGGCGACCCCTAATGGGAGAAGCCGAAAGAAAGTTAATGAAGACCTAAGTGTGATACATTTTTTTTTTACTGCGCAACCTTAAAACCAGTAATTAAGCACTTAAAATAACTAACTTTAAGCTTTACTAAATCAGAAAAAAAGATGAATTATCTTAAAACGATCATAATAATCTTACACAATCTGCTCTTGCATAGTATTTAATTTTTCAAATAAGTTCAATGAGATTTTCATTTCTGAAAATAAAGTCTTGACTAGACGAGGAGTTTTTGTAATAAAGCAAGGTTATTCTCCAACTGTTTCGGTGAACATCTGGATTATTCCATTTTGTTAGCTTTAGTCCTTTAGCACACTGCCAGACCACTTGTCATTCAAGTGTACTCAGTGCTCAGTGCTATTATTATTACTGCTGACGTTTGCTGCTTTATTTTTTATCGCCATTTAAATGTACTTTATTTGATATTACCACTAATTCACAATGAACAATGCTTCATCATCGCTACTGTCTCTTACCTCACAAACTTACAGTCTTTTTTTTTCTCTTTTATTATGCAGACGCAATTCTATGTTTTTGGTGAATATCTTGGCCATGATTGGTGGAGGACTCATGGGTCTTAGCACTATTTTTTCTTCTTTTGAGATGGTTATTGCTGGCCGCTTGATTATTGGCCTTTTCTGTGGCCTTTTCACTGGTCTCACCCCTATGTATGTGGGGGAAGTTTCACCAACACCGCTCCGGGGAGCCTTTGGGACACTACACCAGCTGGGCGTGGTTATAGGCATCTTGATTGCACAGGTGAATATCACATGGCTGCCACTGTGTGGAATTTTTATGAAGTTTTACTTTATGTATAGTTCCACTCAAATACATAATTTAATAGTAAATGACAAAGAATGTACAATAAATATGCTATTTAAACTTATAATACAAATTACTTATTCATAAAAAAATATTTTTCGGATGATTATCTCTCTTTTTTTAAAGATGTTTAAAACTTAAAAAACAAAAGAACGGTCAGTGGCTGGCATGTCTTCTCTACTAATCTGTCCTTTTTCTTGCTATCCTTGTTCAAGCTAACACAAGCTGTCTGATTTTTATCTATTGCTGACATGTTAATACCTATGTAAGTAAGCTTTTGGGTGTGCCTCCAATTAACTTTCTGGCTGCATATAGATCTTTGGCCTGGAGTTTCTGCTGGGCTCAGATAAATTGTGGCCTGTGCTGCTGTCTTTGACTGCCATCCCTGCTGTACTACAATGTATGCTGCTACCCTTCTGCCCTGAGAGTCCACGCTATCTCCTCATTAACCTCAATAAAGAGGAACAGGCTCGCAAAGGTGACATCCTAACATGTGAAATTAGCATTGTATCATTTAGGATTGTTCTGCATTGTGCAATGTGAAAAAATTTTTAATTTTGGTGGTGATCTTAAACGTTTTAAAAGCAATTTACCACCATAAACTTGAATAACTATAGGCATGCTGTCTCAGGCAGATGGATAAACAATAAACAAAGTATTTGCATTATATTAGCACTACAGAACAATGAGTTTTTAATATATGTAGTTATGTGATTACTTGTTCTGAAGTTTGTAATCCATTCTCCTGGCCCTAAAATCATTCATTTACACCACATCTCTGTTAACTGCATTATCCTAAGTTACTAATTCAAATCTGTAGCATTTGCAATAGTAAATACTCTCTTGGAATTTAAATGAATCTACAACTTCACTTATTAATAAGAAAATTACCCTTGATATTCTCGGCCTTAACATGTAAAATAAACTTTGTAGTTCACACACACAACTAAGGCTGAAGTAGTTGAGCCTGAAGAGCAACAGCAGGTTATGACACTTACATTGAGATCACTTAAGGAGCAACTTGTTTTGCTTTACTTAAAATGTCATCACCAAGACTTTTTAATCAATATGATCTCAGCTATAACTTATCATCTGTTCATAGTTGTTTCAAAACGTCTAATGAGTTAAAGTTTATAGTTCATTTTAATTGGTCCAGATGATACATACAGGTTATACAGGGTATACTTTATTCCTGTTATGTTAAAAGCTCACTAATATTACAAAATATCACTTTTTCCAACAATAAACCAATTACATAACCATCCATACCATCAATAAGATTAAAATGCAAGGTGGAAAAGTATATAGCTATTTAAGAACATTTACGAGAAATGAGAAATCTGGTACTGTTTTGACTCTCAGTATAACATTTTGCTGACGTGACAGAGGGGAGTTAATGATATGTAACTATGAATTTCTAAATAGCAAAAGTTTATTTATTCAAACTTTCATTAACCATTTTATCAACTACAATGGATCCATCAAAGGCCACAAGAAACATTCCAGCAGTTTAAACAATATATCAGACCAGTTATAGAGCCATAATGAAAAGCATATTATATTATTCATATTACAGAAGACCATATTTGGTAGTGAATAATGCAGGATAAAAAACATGTAGGCCTACATATGACCCTGACAGCAAACTTTATATGCAATGAAAGCAGCCTTTGTTCTTTATACATCTGTGTGTTACACCAGTGACTTAAATTCATCATAGATCATCAAATGTCCAGGGAACAACAACCACTAAAACAAGGAAAATGTGCTACATTTGCACACGGTTTTCATGCTCTTACTTGAATGATAAACCTGCCGAAAACATTTTTTTATCACAGAGTTGACTAGAAACGTTCTGTTAGGGCAACAAACTCATTGAATTGGTTCATTTAGTTTACCATTTACCGATAACCTGCAAATGACCTTGTATCCAGCGTTTCTCATAGCTCCTCACAAATCTACCTTGGAAGACAAATACAAGTAAGCAATATAAATTGTCTTTGCCAAACTGACAGTAGAGGAGAAATGTCACTGACGCAAAGTAGAAAATTATAGGGTAAAAGGTCATTGGCAAGCTTAATTATAAATCATGTACACATAAAACATCCCCTGACTGTACATGTCAGTACTCTGGTTGATTTTTTAACATGGAGACCACATCTTCAATATTTCCCATCCCTGTTGTTGTTTTTTTAACCAGAACTACAGCACCATCCCTATGGCAATGCATTCTCATACATTCTTCATAATCAATGCATTGTTCTTTTTACATTAAAAAAGGATGACACTCAAATATTGTATTGATAAATGGTTTAAAATGCCACGGAATGATGGAAATAAGTCAAAGCCAATTATGATTTCAGTATGAGTTCAACCATGTTGTGTCAAGGTAGTACAGAGATAGAAGTGCCTACAAAAATGCTTTTTAGCCTCAATAATTGCATCCTCATGCTAGTTCATAAGGTAAGGGATAAAGAGAATGATCAGTCTAAAACTGTGTTTGGGAGGTTATAGTATGAAAAGGAAAAAAAAAATAAGGTTGTTGGGGTGAAAACGAGATGTTACAGATGCATTTTAAATCAGTGGTAGGGATCAGATGGTGTGCATGGACAGATCTGCCAGGATCCAGTTGCAGCAGTCCATGCTGCAAAGGATCAACCTTTATGACTAAACAAGTTTATCAATGTGAGTTGAGAAGAATAGTTAGTTTTCCAGCACTAACCCATGGTTGTGTGCATTGACACATGAGCGTGAATTCTAAGAATTGTCGAGGGAAGTCACAAGCCCTTGACATGTACAGGGATGCCCAGTAGCTCAGTCCTGACAAGATGTATAGATCACTGCTGAAACACTGAAATAGCTTCTTCTGGAGTGTGGCACATTGAAACCAGATTGTTTAGGACTGCCAAATAATGGTGATTTATTGTTATATTATGCTCTTTTGACAGAATTTCTCAGAATTTTCCGCTGTTAATATATCTGGGAGCATTTGCCTTTCCTCAATTCCTTCACCCTCCTCCTTGAGATTTTCAACTTTCTCGTATTAAGCAAAAGCTGCTAGTCTTGCGTCCTGGGCTGATTACTAAACTGTAAAATATTTCTTTTCTTCTGTCTTCTTAACATTTCTTTCTGCTTAGTACACAAGAGATGCCATCTGCAGTTACCACCTTCTCACTGGAACCCATAGCTTTCATATTATTCCAAACCACGCCCTCGATCTTTATTGTTCCATCTGTAAATAGCTCCATAACCTTTGGTCCTGTATTGACCACCTTCAACACATGAATGAACCAGTCTGACTTTAAAAAAGTCCAATTCACAGAAACTAGTGAAGCTTCTTGCCACTTGATTACTCAAGCTGTCATTAATCCTCATCGTCCGTGACCCCTCAGTAGCCAATAATACTATCAATCATGAGGCACTCCTGACCACTCTCATTAGCCTTGAAATGCACAATTCTTAGCCAGAGAGACTGTTATTCAAGGTAGAACAAAATCTTTTCATGACTGAGCTGCTGTATATCTCTGGAGATGCATTCCCTTATGAAGAAGGATGAATACTGGATCACAACTTCTGAAATGTACAAAATCTCAGAGTAATCTTGGGCAACCAACTATCTTTCTCTCCTCATCCTCATACCGACACTTCCGGCTGCATGCGCCAGCTGCTATTATGTCTTACATTCACTTTTACTTACATTCAAAGCCAAAATCTGCAGCTCCATCCACCTGAAGACGTTCATCAAAGTCCACTTTGCACCATCTATCAAGCTTTTAGTACATCTTAGCTTTACCCACCATTTCTCATTAGACCAAGAAGACATGCAACAAAACAGGTGGTTTAATGAATTATAAACAGCTAAATCACTAGTGGTCTTTAGACAAAACCTAAAGACATCTTTTTATCAAGAACTTTAAGAATAATCATTTTAAAGATCCGTTTTAAAAATACTATAATTCCAAAAGTATTGGGTCATCTGACCTTTCCTGCTATATCTGGGTCTTTTCCTAACTGTGACCACAAACCTGGAGGCACTCAATTGTACAGGACGTCTTTAGAAGCGCTATAATAACATTTTGCATTCACTTGAACTTGTAAACCCCAAACCTGTTCCAGCATGGCAATGCCCCTGTGCACAAAGTGAGCTCTATGAAGATATGGTTTACATGCTTTGGAGAGGAAGATCTTAAGTGACCTGCTATAGAGCTCTGATCTCATCCCTACTAAACACCTTTGGGATGATTTGGAACACTGATGGCACCCCAGGCCTCCTCACCTACATCAGTACCTGCCTTTTGTAATCCCCTTGTGGCTTATGAACACAAATATCCATAAGCACACTCCAAAATCGTGTGGAACATCTTCCCAGAAGAGTGGAGGGATTTATAAGAGCAAATTGAGACTAAATGTGGAATGCAATGCTCAAAAATCACATACCACACTTATGAGCAGGTGACCCAATACTTATAGTGTTTCACTTTTCTCCAAATGAGTGGCAAGAAGTTTAATGATATTCTTAGACCCTAACCTAGTATACTAGCATGAGGACCATATTATGGTTTAGGCTACAAAGCATTTCTGTAATGTAAATGTTTTATTGTCTACTTGTGCTTTTATCACTACGTGGTCCTGAAATCCAAACTGAAATCCAACTTTAATTGACTGGATTTTAATAAAGTCCAGGATCCTATCACACTGCTTGAGTCTGGATTATGGATATAATTTTCTTGAAAACCTCAAAACTGATTTTTTTTGCCATAGCTAAGTGACAAACTCTAGTTAAATGAAGAAAATTTGATTTAATATATTTAACTAACCACTGGTTTGTGATTCAGTACTGGTACGTCTCCGTGGCTGTGAGGATGTGTCAAAAGACATGCAGGAGATGAAGGAAGAAAGTGTGAAAATGAACATGGAGAAAAAAGTGACCATTCCAGAGCTCTTCCGTAGTTCCACATACCGTCAGCCGCTTCTCGTTGCTGTCATGCTTCAGCTCTCCCAGCAACTGTCAGGGATCAATGCTGTGAGTGATGAAGACAATAAAACATCAGATACTCTAATAACTCATCTAGTGTGCACTTTTTTAACACAGTTGTGCACTTATATGTATTTCTTACAGGTGTTTTACTACTCAACGGGTATTTTTGAGTCTGCTGGAGTGACCAAGCCAATATATGCTACCATCGGTGCTGGAGTTGTGAACACTGTTTTTACTGTGGTATCTGTAAGTAACTGTTAACACTGAAATCAGTTTGGGTGAAGAACTCATTTAGATGCATTATTTTTTTTTTTTTATAAAAGTATCAGCCAATACCTGTTATTTAAATCTTACTATTTTATAATCGTTAAAAAGTTACATCAAAACTGATATTTAGGCTAAATTCTTACCTTGAATAACTTTTAACTTAACCAAGTCATTTCAAGTTGACTTTATTGCCATTTCAACTGTTTACAGTGCAGTACACAGCGATCCCAGGACCAATGTGCTACATCATACATTAACATAAGGAACCATGTTAAGGTACCACTGTTTGACAATCGTTGGAGTCAAAATTCCAAGCTCAAAAACGCTCTGCATCCACACTGTCGTTTTCATCCGTTTCCAAAAGTTGCTCATCCACACCAAAAGGTCTCAGATGCAGAGCTCATTTATGGCTCATGTTTCTAAGATGATATCTTGGTCTGAATATAGTAATTGAATGAAGCTTGATTAAGGTCTATGTAAGCCTAAAACAGAGCTATACCTATCATAAAGACAGCCAGAATGCTGTAAAAGCCACACACCACCACACATATGGACTTTCCTCCTGTAGCAGAAATGCTGGTAGCAGCTAGCGCGGTGGTCAAACAGGGAATTTTAAACAACACAGTATTTCAGTGTTGGCTTATAAACGATAAGAAGGCTTTATTTTTTATTGTTCTTTCAAAGTCAAGTCATAGTGAAGCTAATTTAAAAAAATGAGCTACAATATTATTACTGGACACCAGACAGGTCCTGGCTGATTGACCACTAGTGGAAGTGGGCTTGTGGGCTAAGTGGAAGTTTTTTATCTGTGGTTTTTACATCTTCTTTTGCTTAAAGCTCTTCCTTGTTGAAAGAGCCGGACGAAGGACTTTACACCTTATTGGCTTGGGTGGCATGGCAATCAGTGCCCTGTTAATGACCATCACCCTTCTACTGGTATGTCCCACATCCTTTTCACTGATGTCAGCTTTTATATATTTTCCTTTTCCATTGTCCAAAATCTGTTTGTCATTGTCTTTGTTCCTGATTAGGACTACATCCCAAATCTGAACTACCTGAGCATTTTGGCAGTGTTTGGCTTTGTGGCTATGTTTGAGATGGGTCCAGGACCCATTCCATGGTTTATTGTTGCTGAGCTTTTCTCCCAAGGACCACGACCTGCTGCCATGGCTGTTGCAGGATGCTCCAACTGGACGGCCAACTTCCTTGTGGGCATCAGTTTCCCAAAACTAAGTGTTAGTATATATATACCACTTTTATTATACCATCACATTAAGTATGTGGGAAAAAAAATGTCTAAAAAGCATTCTTAATTCTTAATTTATTTAATTATAAATGGGTAATGTATCACAAACACATTAGATAATGTGAAAGGAAAAACGTCTCAACTGTTCAGTTCTACAAATTCCTCCACATTGTTAATAGAAAGTTTTCAGTGTAACCTCCCAGAAGCAGTTACCCAGCAAACAGGCCTATGCAGCCCACCATGGGGAATACAATCCACAAAAACTGCCATTGTGGAAGGGCAAACCAACACTAATTCCACATGGGCCTCATTTTGGTTACCCCACTCAGTGCCTGCAACAGTTTTGAGATAGACCACTCAATCATCCTAGGTACACTAGCTGCCTGACAGGGGGTCTATGGGAACTAAAACACTGAGTGAGATGTCTATGCATGTTAGTAGAGTCTAGCTTACTTTGCAAGCTAAGTGTGGAATGGTGATTCTGAAACACACAACTCAAACAAAAAACAAAAAAAAAAGCTCTGAACAAAGAACTGTTTGTAGCTAACTTATGAACAGTGAGTATCTCACTCTATCTAGAAGCCATAAAGTTTTAAATTGATGGGTTAATGAGGTTAATGGGGTCTGTTATGTATGAAGTGAGAATACTAAAGGGGCCAATGGCAGTTTCACAATGGTATTAACAAACATGGTGTCATCTGGTCCACTTTTTGACATTGTTGAAGTCATGGTGAGAAGGTTACATGCTAAATGCCTATGGTGGGTAAGAGACCTAAAGTACAACCATAGCATCTTCATTATGTGTTCCACAACAATGGCTAGATATACCCTGTTCTTATTCAAGCACTGTACTATTTATAATGTGATAGTTGACATAAAGACTCTTTATGTTTGACTGGTTTTGGAGGTTTGCTAATATGCTATGAATCTTATTCGACAGGAACTGTGCGGGCCATATGTTTTTATCATCTTCATGATCTTCCTCATCTTCTTCTTCGTCTTTACATTCTTCCGTGTTCCTGAGACCAAGGGTCGGACCTTTGAGGAGATTTCTCAAGGCTTTAGCGGCGTTCCAGCTCCTCCAAGCACCAGTGTACAGGAGGTTGAAGTGGTCACAGTGCCTAGTGCTGCAGTAAAAGAAAAAGTCCCATTGGTGGAAGCGGATTCTGAAGCCGAGAATCCAAATTCCTCAGGAAACGTTGCTTTAGAAGCAGCGAGTGGTGAGGAGAAGCCTGAATCTGCTACACAACCATTGATTACATCCAATACGAAAGAAAAAGGTGATACTACTAAACAGGAAGGTGTTTAGCAAAGTGAAAAAAAACCACATTTTTTTGATGTTAGATAGAATTGAACACTATGTCCACAGTGTCAGTAAAATGTATCAAAAAAAGGTTTTGATGGAACACCACAGTTTAAACACGATTTACTTATATGGCATATATAAATATTGGAATGGACTGGACTTTTGGGAATTTAGTTTCCAACACAATGCACATATTATACAGAATAAATCCTAGTTTAGGTTCAAACTCATATAAGGTACTGATAGCTAATTTAAGTAATTAGTTGTTGATATCTGAAAATCAGCTTGGAAAAAAGTACTTAGACTTTGTGTAAAAATTATTATAGATATAGATCAACACCAGGTGTCTAAAGCTCATTATATGGACAAAAGTTTGTCGACGCATGACCATAAGATTTATATGTGCTTTTTGAACATACTGTTCAACATTTTGTCCCCATTTGCTATTAAAATAGGCTCCATTCTGCTGGGAAGATATTCCTGTAAATTTTGGCGTCTGCTTGTGGAGATTTGCGCTTATTCAGCCACGATTCAATTTACCCTAAAGGTGTTCCATAGGGTTGAGGTCAGAACTCTATAGCATGCCACTCAAGATCTTCTACATCAACCTATGTACACTATATCTTCATGGAGCTGCTTTAGTGGTGAAAAAAGTTTGGGTCTCCTAGTTCAAGTGAAAGGAAAATTAAATGTTACCACATCTGAATACATCTTATACAGATGAGTTTGTAGTACCAGTTTGGTGATTAACCACATAAGGCTGGAAAAGCCACGTGTCCCAATACCTTTGTCTATATAGTGTACTTTATTCTGTATTCTTCTAATAGATATACTGTAGCATATGCTGTAGTACTAACAGTAAGCATAGACTCAAAATTTCACGCAAGACCAACAGCTGGTATAGAATGTCCTCTACAAGTATCAATAAATTCTTAGCAATTGCTGCACTACTACTTATACAGTTTATCTTTTAAAATTCCCAGACATGATTATGGTTGAATACGCAGGTTTTTTCCATGTTTAGTTTTTTTGCCATAATAATAATTTAAATGTTTAAAATTAATGGCGTTTAGCTTAGAGTGGTTTATTGTGAAGAAATGAGTGAAATCTGAGCTGTTCCTTACTTGCTTAGTGATGTCCTTGAGTGTACCTGCTCTATGAATTTATTTAATAATGTATATTTTTATTTTTGCTGGTCGATATATATAAAAAAAGATATTGATATATTTGTGTAAAGATGAAAAAAAGGATTTATTGCTGTGCACTTTTAAGTCCCAAGAGAGTTAAAAAATATATAGCGTTTTCCTGTCCTTATTGTCTAAAGTGTGAATATATTACTATATGTCTTTTCTTGTCGGGGTTACTGTGCAATTAATGTCGGATTTTTTTCCTTGAAGGCCAAATTAGTGTGTGTTTTAAATCTATGTAATCTTATGACATCCTTCTTAGTCTATTGCATTCATTCAGGGGAGCAGATTACCTAGCAATTGCTAACTGTATGTTTTGAGATGTACTTTTAGCCTAAAATGGAACCAAATATTTAATCTTTTGGTAATTCTATGCCATAGAACAGGGGTTTTATCCTTTGTTCATGTCCAGGAAAAGCATTCACTTGTGTAATCAGTTAGTCTCCAATCAGTTGTCAGGTGTGCCTGCAGATTGGCTGTAATAAAAGCCTGAAGCCACATTGGAACTTTCTGGATAAATTGGAGCCCCCTGCATTGAATGTAAAGAAAATATTACCAAATATGATTCATACATTGCCCTACATGCACTGCATTAGTGGCTTCTCTGTAAACTCTTGTGTGCAATACTATAGAAGTATTTTGATATAAATGCATATTTTAAACATTAAGTATATGTATCTATATGACAGTTCTTATTGACACTTCATCTTGATTCCTCTGCTGCTTCTGCTATGAAAAATATTTTTATTTATTTATTTATTTGGTTCGTTATTGTATTTGATCTCCCTTTAGTGAACAGTCTACATTTTTAAAAGCTTATGTATGTAACATATTGTCCATCTAATTATTAAATGAATAAATAAATATATAAAACAGTTCTGAATGGTTGTAATATTTCTTTTAAATTAGCTGTAATTGTGTACATGACAACAATATATTTTTTCTTTTTTATGTTTCCTTCAATTTGAAGGTTAAGTTTTAGGTTTAAATTTAAGCCTTGATGCTTTTCTTTGTGGAACTGCACATTTTATAATTGTTTTAGATATGTTTTCTTCTTTTCTTAATTGTAATAAAATAGAACTCTGTTAAAAGCAAAACTATTCATTCTCTCCCGCTTATCCATAATTCGGGTTGTGGGGGCAGCAGTCTAAGCAGACCCCCGCCTTCGACTGCTGCCCAATCCTCACAGCACCGTCCCTTACGGTCCCTCCTGCAGGTGGTGAGCCCACGGGAAGGCGGCCCCATGTTACGGACCTTGATATTTCCCTCGTAAGGGACCCCCGGAGCATAGAGGGTTAAGGGCCTTGCTCAAGGGCCCAAGAGTGGCAGCTTGGCGATACCGGGACCTTCAGACCTTCCGATCGGCAACCCAGCGCCTTAACCGGTGGAGCCACCACTCCCCCCAAGCAAAGCTATTGATTTTACATTTTACATTGAGTACATTGTAAAGCAATTAAACGCAATTATTATTAATAAAATCAAGCAAAACTATTGATTTTATTAATAATAATTGCGTTTAATTGCTTTACAATGTACTCAAATTTTAATTAATTATCAAAAGTGAAATTACTGATTTATGGGAACTGAATTTTAATAATTGATGCAATTCATTGTTTCATTCTCCTGATCTTTAGGCCTTTTTAAGAAATGTTTTCTATTGTTAGAAACACATAGTAAAAGGACTCTTACTCCATCCAAACTCTTTTGAGAACCATGGGGTTATTTTTGCTTTTTTTTTTTTTTTTTAAACAATGGTCAGCTGTTTTCAACAAAATACACAGAATGGACTAAATTAATGCAAATACAAAGCATCAAAGCTGTTATTGCTTCAGGCTAGCATATTATTATCAACCAGCCAATCATCTATTATACAAGTAAAACATCTTAACTGCTTATTGAACACCCATAGTATTTCATTACACTGTTGCCTGCCAAGAAGTGGGATATATTAGGCAGCAAGTTGTTTTATTTTCTGTTCTCAATGCAGAAATGTGGGCAAGCGTAGAGATCTGAGTGATTCTGACCAATGCTGGACTTTGGTGGCTAGAGACTGGGTCAGACCATGTTTATTAGAGCAGGTCTTGTGCATTCTCTGCATGCCGTGGTTACTACCAACCAAAATTAGTTAACACAAGAACAACTGGTCAACCATTGACAGGGTCATGTCCTCCTAATGCTTATTGATTCTAATTGGGAGCAACAGCAAGCCTGTCTGTTCAAATCCCACAGAAGAGTGATCAAAGTGCCCATGCTGACCCCTGACCACCGCTACAACGAGCGCCGGAAATGAACCATGAGGCAATGGATGACAAATGCAGTCATATGGAATGCATTACTTCATTTTTCTTAACATTGTTACAGTTGGATTTATGGCATTTGGCAGATGCCCTTATCTAGAGCAACTTACAATTACTCCATTACAACTGAGCGCTTAAAGAGTCTAGGGCCTTGTTTAGGGGCCCAGCAAACATCTACCACTTTTTTGCAGGCCACAAACAATCCTCCATGGAAAATCAGCCATCGTTTTATCAGTTTAAAATTTAGTTTCTCCATTGATCCTTTTCCATCACTTACCTGGTTTGGTCTGGGGTTTTGTTTTAACCTGTGGCATCTCAAATAATTTGATCTTCATCAGAATCTAAATGCAATATTATAATACCATATTTCAAATGAACATGAGATAGAAGCCAGAATTGAGAATCTGGCAACTCTAAACAATAAACTGTGCAGCTATTTAGTGAAAAGTCCTGAAACTACTGGTTAAAGCATCATCTGTGGAAAGTATCAGTATTAGCATCCCTGAGATATGATTACTCGTGAGATATTTACTCGTTCCTAAGTTGTTACCCATCTGTGACTGATTTGGTTCAGTAAACTCACTGTAACCTAATATGTTTTGGGGGATTTGACAACAACTGCTCTACTTACTCTTGAAATAAAACCTAAATGCAGCAGGGTGTAGTTCTGCATGGCTGGGTGTGAACAAAGATTGTGGGCCTATAGCCAGTGTCCATTTAATTTCCTAAATTCTTGCCCTACTTAAGAAACCACAACCCCCCACAAAACACACCACACCCCCATCTCCAATCGTATTTAATGTCCCCCTACTACATTGGGTCAAATGTAAGAGCTTAGAGCAGCTGCCTGACATCTAGAGACAACTCCTAATGTACTGTCGGCGGCTTCTGTAGATTAGGTGTGACAACCCAATATTAATAATTCATTTAGATATTAATTGGTGAACCCAATAAAACTGTCAAGACCAATTTATTCTTAATGACATTAACCCGAAAACTACTGTGTAGACATGCTTTGTTATATAATCAAACAGTGAGCATTAGTTTTAAATAAAAAAATTTGATGGCAGGAGAATTATACTGTTTTGTGCACATGAAGTGAGAGAAAAGGAAGGCATGATTCCCTGTTTGTTTTTACAAATGACCTGTGACTCATTCGAATATGCATGTATCCACAGAGCACTATATAAGCTGGTAAATCCATTTTAAAGGTAAAAGAACAGTATGTAATTGTTGCTAGCTAAATTTTGTGAGACTTACACTTACATCACTTACATTATCTTATTTGATGTATTAAGAATATTTGCCATTTCAATCCTGCCACATGGTTATTATGCATTGCCACCACTGTAGGTCAAGATAAATAGTTTTTGTTCATTGTATGTCTTTGTTATGTGTTCAGCATGTGTTTTACTGCAATGCTTCCAAGAATACATTTGTGTCCTGTGCTGTTTTTTTTTTATTGTATAAAAAATTTTGAAAAAAAACCACATTTTAAAAAAGACTTGCTAAAATAGAAAAACAACATCCTATAAAGTACATAAAGTGCTTTCTCAGAACAAAAAATACTTCATTTTTCAATAAATACTCATAAATATTAAATACACATGTACCAAAACATACAAAAATATAAATAGACACAGAAAAAAAGAATATAAGCAAAGGCAGTAATAACTGGCCACTGTCAAGCATTCTCACAGTTGAAAATCTATCTTCGTTGAGCTTGCATGTGTCTTCTGTTGTTCGCATGGCCTCCGTTTTTCGCAGAAGACTTCAGGACCCATAGAGCTCGAATATACAAGTCAGAGAAGACCAGTAGTCTCTTGTGAATTACTGCAGATGTCCCGTATATTTCCCAGGCAGATGTAAGAGGAGGTAGGGAGAGAGAAGTGTTTTGTGCAGGAGTATCTGTCTATGAAAAAATAATGGAAATATATGGATGATTCACCCTCAGTTCAAAACACAGTTTACAAAGAGTTAATCTGTCTGATCAGAAGTCATATTAGGTCAGACCTTGAACCACCCATTTACATTTATGACGTTCGGAAGACACCATTTCCCAGAGCCGATTACCTCATATATACATATATCTGAGGCCGTTTTCATAATGCCGTCTACACTGAGACAGCATTTTTTTAGTCAAGGAAAATGTTTAGTTTTTTGAAAATGCTCTCCAAAGGGGTTTAATTTGAAAACACAGTGTGGACTGTGAAAACGAAGACTTTCAAAAATGATGACCCTTTTTTTGTCGTGTGGCGGAGTCTTGTGACCAATTCCGCCAAGACTCTGTACAGCAACCTCATCAGAAGGATACTGTTATTTGAAGCAGTCCAATATTTCAGCGTGTTTGATTTTCAACCCCCACCCTACTGCCGGTCTATTTAAAAAACTAGGTGCCTTTCCTCGACATTCATGTTTTAATGAGCCGTTAAGTAAATGCATGACAGGCAAAAATGACGCACACCTAAGCGTTTTCAAGCATTTCAGTGTGGATGAGCAACTTTGTGGAAACTCTTGAACTTTGATAGTGTGGAAGCGGAGGGTTTTTAGACAAAAACAGAACATTATGATCCCATTGCCACCCATCTTTTTCTGTCTGTCCTGCTTATAATCCAATAGGTTCCACCCAATGGGCAATGGGCAAGCTACCAAACTGCTGTTGCTGGGCCCTAAAACAAGGCCTTAACCCCTTACTGTCCAGTTGTAAGTTGTTCTGGATAAAGGGGTGTGTCAAATGCCATAAATGTATGTATATAAGAAGCCATACCTCTGTAGCTCTAGTAATGGCACTTAATGGACTCAAAAAGTAAAAAAAAATTGAAATAAGAAGTTCATGGAGGATGAGAATAAGAAGATAAACCAATGCTTGATTGACTACATTGTTTAGTTTATATATACTTACAACCCATTTTAAAAATGCTACATTAAAGAGTCTCTTTATTTAATAGCGCACCTTCTAAAAATACCATAATACTCAGTAGTGACTATGTGCACTATCCTGTCACTCTTTTACCTTTGAATTATAATTGTGATCAGAATGTCCTGCATTACAGTAACTTGGCAGCTATTCCAGCATTGTCACTCTTACCTGTCTTTGGACAAGAATGATGATAGATTGGATTTCCTCAGAAATTTCCTTGATTTGATTTGATGCCAGCCCCGATTGGTTGTACCAGTACAGCAGCCAATCAAAGTGCAACTTGTATAAGTGGAGGCCTAAAGATAGCTGATTTATGGTGCTATTTGCCTTTAGGATAAAAAATGGAAAATATGTTTAAATGGTATATATAGGAAAAAACAACATGAACAACATGTATGTCAATATAACCCTCTCAAAAAGATTCCAAAAGTACAGAAAAAGATTTAACTGTATAGCTGAACCCTTGTACAGTATACTGATACATTTTCATGTGATTATGTACAATGTTTAGATTGTGTAGGATATATCTTACCTTTTCTGCTACTAAGTCTTTTCTACTGAAGTGTAGAGAAGGCAGTGAGGTAAG